>NW_015508320.1:11012-11777 GCF_001515645.1 Sinocyclocheilus grahami | reverse complement strand
AAAAAAAAATCATCTTCCATAAATGCCAATGTAATCTTTTATATTTATTTTTTCAGGCCATCTTCCACCAGCAAAATCCAGTTCTTTTGCCAGGCCCTAGTGAGTTTCAAGATGACCTTGAAATAATGGAATCTATGATTTCAGATGAAATTCACAGTGAGGTTGACTTAGAAATCATGGATTCTGGTTCTCAAGAAGAAGTGTACTCGATTCACAGTGAGACTGCCTCAGAAATAATGGATCCTGGACCAGAAATATACACCAACTACATTAACATAATGCCAGAAAATGATTTACCTGAGCCAGATGACCAAGAACAGCAAGATGGTTCTGAAGTCATGTAAGTAGATATTATATTTTGAAACTGTTGCTTTGTTTAATTTTATGTGACCTAGTTGTATTTGAAAACTTTATTTTGATTAGTTGTTTACTTATTGGCTGACTGCTGTATGATAACATTGTTAGGAATTTGGAGGACCTTGTCTCTTCTACAGAGGAGATACTTTTGGAGCTTGGGCAAGAAATAAACTACAACTTAAACTGCAGATTCAACATTAATCGAAAAAATGTACTAGATGGTGCATTCAGAGCATTTGGACGAAAATCCTATGATCCCTTCAGGAGAATTTCTGTCCGATTTTCTGATGAATGTGGAAACTTTGAAGAGGCTGTGGATTTGGGAGGCCCAAGGAGGGAGTTCCTTAGTTTGCTGATGGAAGAAATGGAAAAATCTGCAATGCTTGCAGGCCCAGATGGACGAAAAAA
>NW_015508320.1:4019-9668 GCF_001515645.1 Sinocyclocheilus grahami | reverse complement strand
TTGTTTTGTTTTGTCAAAAACACTTAACCCTTTCTACCAAAATTTGTAGCATTTCAAGTTTTATTTTTTTGTTCTTGAAGACTCAAGAAGGGCCTGAGGACTCTAGGATTGTTGACGGCTGTTGTTAAACATAAAGAAGCCTTCAGACCCCTTTTTTGCAGCCCACATCAGCCACTTACTGCAGACGCCCTTGATCGGTTATTTGATGTTCGCTAGTCCATTGCTGGAAGTAACAAGCGGGCAGAAGAAAACACTACAGTCGCGTTCTGGAGGGACTACCTTCTAGATGCAGAAGGCAAGTAATTGGACTCATTGGTGTGTTGGTGGTTTCCTGTGTAATAGGAACTGTAAACACTTAAAACTATATGCACCGTTTACACCACACACACACAAAAAAGATACACTTAATTACTTTGGCTTGATATCTTTAATAACTAGACATTAAAATAAGCTTGAAAATTGAAAACATGCCATCCAAAAGGACAGTAATTCCTCGTGTGTTTTTTTTTTTTTTGCTAAAGCAGGGATGTCCAAACTCTGCTGGAGGGCCACTGTCCTGCAGAGTTTAGCTCCAGCTTGCCCCAACACACCTGCCTGGAAGTTTCTAACACAGAGGTTTTAAACTCTGGCCCTCGAGATCCACTTTCCTGCAGAGTTTAGGTCCAACCTGGATTAAATTCACCGGCCTGTAACTTTCTAGCAATCCTTAAGACGTTAATTAGCTTGTTCAGGTGTGTTTGATTTGGATTGGAGCAAAACTCTGCAGGAAAGGGGACCTCAAGGGCCAGAGTTTAGAAGTTCTAGCATGCCTAGTAATTCCTTGATAAGTTGGTTTAGGTGTGTTTAATTAGGGTAGGAGCTAATTGGTGTGTTCGACTTCATGTGGCGCTGCGCAGACCGATCAACTTGAAGTAGTGCATGCTGGTTAGAAATTTTATCCGACTTGAGACAACACCAATGCTACGTCACTGTAACGTATCGCATCAAAGTACTGCAAGAGTGTTTCGAGAGCAGACGGATAAGTCAGTCAGCGCAGTTTCTCCAGAGCAACTGCAGGAGCTCTGATGACAACACAGCTGTTTTACGATTAGCCAAATTCACCACATGACAATGATGACGTGTTTTGGGTTTATTATAATATCTTCAATTGCAAAAATGCTCACAAATCTGTGTTTTTAGAACAGTAAAAGCTTTTTTACTGTAGTCACAATGTTATATTGAGTCATAATCATCATAAAACACTGATAAAAGCATATATACCCCCACTTTATTGGTATTTAAATAGTATGTTTATATTGAATTTTACTCTTGAACAGATGGCGCTGTATTAAGCAGTATATAAAAAGTGTTTCTGTTGCTCATGAAAACGTTTCTGAAACATCTATGTATTTGACAAATATTGCATTTAGTTTACTTCATCTGTGATAGAGTAATAAGAGTATGCAAACACCATGCAAGTGTCACTACCGGGAGCAGAAAGTGTCTGACTTAACATCTCCGCTTTCAATTCTGCCCCTGACTAAAAGAGGCAACTCTCGCCGATTGGTCTGTGCAGCGCTGCATGAACTCGAACACACCTATCATCTGCAGGACACTGGCCCTCCAGGACCAGGGGCCTCATTTATAAAATGTTGCGCAGAAACCATCCTAAATTTGATCCTTACGATCATCTCTCAGATATGCGTACGTGCGATTCATAGAATGATCGTACGCACAGAAAACGCACGTACGCCTCTCTTTCAGATGTGAAATCTATGAATCGCAAATGATCTTGAACTTGCGCACAAATGAATGGTTTCAGCTCTCTGCCTTGTAAACGACTCCTAATTAATGTCATTAACATAAAAAAAGATCACGAGTCCTTGTCCAAATTCTTTAACTTATGATAGCTCGCTGCAAGAACAGCTTACATTTCCCAAAGACATTTTTCATAAATAGGAGCGCTGGGATGGATTTAAGCGTACGCACAATCTAAGATCAAATCTGTGCATACGCACGCTTTATACATGAGGCCCCAGGATTGGACACCACTGATCTAATTATAAAGCCTTTTTCATGTTTATTTATTCTTTTCACAGAGGGCAACTCTAGCTGCTCACTAGACAAAATTCTTAAATTTGCAACGGGATGCAGTGTTCTGCCTGCAATTGGATTAAAGCCACAGCCATCCATTGAGTTCTTACACCCCTTCGATTCTTCACCTTGGTATGCTTCACAGAGAGAGAAGTTTCCAACTGCAAACACGTGCATCAACTGCTTGCGTCTCCCTTTGCACAAGAGCTATGACATGTTTAAGTCTAATATGGCCTTTGCCATTTGCAACACGCAAGGGTTTGGTCAAGAATAGGATGAGGAAAAATGTAAACATCTACTTTGCTGACAAGTTTGTTGTTTTGGGTTTCAAAAAATGGTTAAGGAGTTTAGAAAAAGTTAGTTGGTGACAATCCAACAAGTTCGTGAAAAACCTTAAATATTAAATCCCAGTAAATTTGATAAGTTTTATGCTGAAAGAGTTTTAAACTGTTCTTAATACTGATTTTGAAAAAAATAAGGGTTTCAAAAAGGGTCTGAGAGTTTTGCATCAAATTTTGTTTTGCATCAATTTTAATAGACATAACTGAAAAATAAAGACATGCAAAGAGTTTTGAAAGGGTTGTTGATTTTTTTGTAGTATGATATACATATACAAAACTACATTAAGGGCACTAAATCATTAAAAAATATTTTGTTCATGCTTTTTATGAATGTTTGTTTAACAGAATGGAAGTTGAAAAACCTGACAAAAGATCATGTCTCTGCAAACAATTAACAAATATTCTAAAACTTTGGTTGTACAGTAATACAAAGATTAAAACACTACAGAAAAAAAATGAAAATCTGTTTTCATTCAGTCAGTGACAGTCGTTGGGAAATTTCATTGCAGCACATTTGATATTTCAATTTCAAGTCTGCAATGCCTTCTATGGCTCTCAAAACATCTTCCTGTTGCTCCTGGCTAAGGTCAACACTGGGTTGTTGGACATTAACAGCAGGGAACTGGTCATCCAATTCAAGCGGGAAGCTGTGAATTCCATGTTGGGCCAGAAGTGCCTCTATATTGTGCTCTCTGAATGGATCATCACCAAATACATGGTTGATAGAGGTGCTATCTACTCCCATGTTTGTCAGCATCCCATCTGTCCAGATCTGAGAGGGTGTTCGGTTATTTTCTGTCCTTAGACGGGGATGATTCCATGCTTCATGAAACCTGCTCAGTCTACTTTGTATTTCAGGTAAGTACACAAGCTGAAGAGAAACCTTGTGAATGTCATTTTCAGGATCTAGTTTGCCACTGTCTTCAAGGCTGTAGAATTCATTGTAGAAACAGTGCAAAACATGCAGGAAAACATCCCTCCAAAGACGCTCGATCCTCTGATTGTGCACAGATTCCCCTGTGATGTGGCTTCTGTGCTCTACACCATGAACAAGATTCATGAACAATGCCACTTGTGTATTTTCTCCACCATGATCTGACCGCACTCTGGATGGAAGTCCGTAAACACATGTGGCTTTTAAGAACTGTGTGAGCACCGTGACAGCTCTGTTGTCTGTATTACAGTTCAAGTATGTTATCAGGCGAGAATATCCATCTATTGCTCCATGAATGACTAATCCCCATCTAAAAAAAAAAAAACATGCACCAGAAAATTATTTTGCAAGTCTAGACTATTTGTAATTGTTATATTTTTAGGTCCAGCTTGCCTCAACACACCTGTAATGCCTAATGTTGTGCTAGTGTTGTCATGTTTAATTATAATACTATGTTAAAGAACACTAGGGGAGATGGTCCTCACTGCAGAACACAAGATCCAGGGGGTGTGGTTGGATCCAGTTCCAACTCCTCCCACCTTACATATACCTAAACCTACCCGTCTCCACCCCCCTGATTACTAAACCCACTCATCTCCACCCCTAAACCTACCCATCTCCACCCCCTAGATCTGGATTACAGTTGAGGCAAGCTGGACCTAAACTAAAAATGTAGGTTTGGAGAGACCAAATAAAATGAGTCGACATATCTGGACTGGACTTATTATAAGAACATTATAACACCTCTTCGAAGTTTTTAGCGTGCCTACTAATAATATTAGTATAACATTTTAAACAGGGCTGTAACCACTATAGACATAAGGGGGACAAGTCCCAACAAAGAATTAGAAATTGCCAAATTCCATTATATTTTTAGGCTGGTCTGCCTCAACCTTCTAACAGCACTTGTCAAGGTCAAAATCAAAGCGTCGGTTTAAACACTGAAAGAGAGAGGTTTAAGTAGTGACACATTTAATACATGACAACTGTTTTACAGTTGAAATGTTGAACTACCAACAGTAATATCCAGCACTGCAAACTGCTTAATTTTTTCCCCTCCAGTGTGGTCGTTCTGAACTTAAAAATATGGAATCATTTACACCAGTGGTTCTCAAAGTGTGGTAAGAGTAGCACTAGTGGTACTCAGGCTCTCTCTAGTGGTACGCAGAGGAATAATTAAATTTAATGAATGTTAAAACACAATACATTTTAATTTAATCTTTATTTGAGTAAAGTTGTTTTTATATTTAAGTACAGTACAGTTTTTATATAACTTTTAGGTACAACACATTTTAATTAATCATTATTTAAGTTTTTTTTTTTTGTAAGCGCATGTAAGCACAGTGCAGTGTTGATGTTCAAACTGTGAACATTTACAATGTTAAAGTTTATTTAAAGTTTTTTTTCAACTGGGCCATTATGGTGGTACTTTGTATAAAAAGTTTGAGAACCACTGATTTACACGATTCAAGTGATTTCTAGCTGAATGTGACGAGACAATAAACTGCTCTGCATTTTCAACATATTTGGCATCCATTTATTTGCTTGCTTGCTTGAATTGATTAATTAACAAAAAGGCAGTCACACCAGAACATGGGGTTTAACAAAATTGTAAATACCTGATAAGGCGCATATTCCCATCCATGTGCCACAGACTGTTTGGATATGGCACATAATATGTTCTTCTGGCTACAGCGGCACTCCATCTACGTGCAGCAGCTGCTGGGTCAATGTTACTTAACATCACTCTCACTCTGTGTCGTGTTACCAGCAATCCCTCGGCTCGCAGTAATGCTCTCATCACCTGTGATGTAGTATGCAAACAATGACACAAAGAATTTGATTAAAAGTATTATAATTGAAGAACTTCAGTCTTAACAAAAAAAATCAACAAATAAAAAGCATTTTTATAGTTTACTCACACACTCCGCAAACCGGTATGAATTAAAAAAAATTTAATGTTTGTATTTGCATGTTCATAATGCCCAGTTGGTTTTATAAGATAGAAATAAATTGTTAACACGGTTTAAAAAAAATCAGTGGCTACAAAGTTCATATTTACAGTAATTTAATGTTGTAGAACACAATGTGAAATTAATAGGCTAAATGAAGTACAATGATAATTAAAACTAAATTAAAATAAATTAACATTTAAAATTGAATTATGATGTTGATGTTAAAAAAAGTTTAAATGAAAAAAAAAAAATTCCAGATCTAGGATAGAGTATATGAAGTCGTCTAATGCGCCTTTCCAAATCGTCTTCAGTCAGTGAACTTGACTGCCTAATTGACATCCCCAAC
>NW_015508320.1:0-420 GCF_001515645.1 Sinocyclocheilus grahami | reverse complement strand
TGACTCCATAATATCTGTTTTGATAGCATACCTGAGCGAATTCGAGGGACTATGAAAGCTTCTTCTCTGCGCTCCCTGAGTGACTGTCTGGCGAAAACTCTGAGATCTGACATGCCACTGACAAGTTCTTCCATCGTTTCAGAAGATAACAGTCCTTCAATTCTTCTCAAATTTAATAATGATGACTCAATGGCCATCAACTGTGCGTTTCTAAGGTTTCTCTGGCTTAGTGATCTTTCAACAAACTTGCATTTTCTACATATTTGTATAAGTACTTCTGCCATGTTGCGCCTTCTTTTTCTCTCCCTTCTCGTCGCCTTCTTTCTGTCTCCTTATTTCCGTTTCCTGTCTAATCTCTCTCTTATATGTTGTTGGTTCATTAATATTCAACATACTATTAGCATACTGAGCAGAAATGCA
>NW_015508319.1:24155-24992 GCF_001515645.1 Sinocyclocheilus grahami | reverse complement strand
CAAACCTGATGCTGCTAATGTTATATTAGACACCAGAAATAAAACCGTAAAGAAATGCAACACGTTCATCATGAAAGCTATCCTTAATTCGCGGAAGTAGAACTCAGAGGAACCTAATAGTCTGTACACGCCCTCCGAAATATGCAGCAAGATGATTGGCCTAGAAATTCAATGAATTTGCTTTCATTTTCTTCTGATTCTTACAAGAGTGGAAACACATTTTGATCTTACGTTACGTTAAACAGCATCATGTGGATTTCCCAGTTTCCACAGAGGGCTTCGGTCAAAGCTAGAGAATAAGTAGCCTATAGTTGATACTACTGGACTAGTAAACTGTTTACAGTGATTGTATAATTATTTCCAATTGTTCTATGTGTGTTCACGTGAGTAATACATCTTGAGAGTATTCTCAACATATAGGCATCTTCGTGATTTAGCCATTTATGGTTTTGTATGTAGGCCTAACAGTTACCACACCATCAAGGACTAGTAGGCTACCACCAGGTACCACCAGGTAATAAAACAATTAATTCATCACAACAGTCTCTCTACCAACCAGCTTCATCACTGCTTAAAAGAAATAATGTCATCCAAATACACCTAAATGCACTTGTGGAGCTTGAACGGTTATTTGCAGATGTACATAATGACCAGCAAGTGGAGCCAAATGTTCACAAGTATTCAAACAAGCCTGCAGATGAACCTCAGTTTGGAGATAGAATTGTTGCATAATTCCAAATAAATAGGTTATGATTCACAAATAAATGTAAAGAGATTACCAAAAATTAAACGTATTGACAAATAAATAGAATGAGATCCACAAATAAATCTTAGAGT
>NW_015508319.1:22288-22553 GCF_001515645.1 Sinocyclocheilus grahami | reverse complement strand
AATTTGTACAGTGTCCCAACATTTTTGGAATCGGGTTTGTATATTTTTATGTCACAAAATAACTTTGCGTGGCATTCATTTGTGAATCTTGTCCTGTACATTTGTAGAACGCTGTGCCTTTGTGGATCGGTGCGTGCATTTGTGGATTTTGAAACATTTCTTGTGTCAAGATGCTGACAATCCACAAATGCGTGACTCCACCCACCATGTGCTCAAGCCTATCAGATAACAGCCACACTTCGCTGACCAATCGTAGCACGTTCTC
>NW_015508319.1:14055-17838 GCF_001515645.1 Sinocyclocheilus grahami | reverse complement strand
CCATTTTTAACAAAAGCTGGACTCCAAAAAGTCAAGTGGTGTGACTTTCTCATAAAAAGTACTAAAACACCTTTATTGCATATTTAAAATGTGTGCTTGACAACTTAATCATCGTTTTATAGAAGTTAAAATGTTTCTCAAGTAATATTTTAAAACACAATTGTTTAATTTTTAAAATGAAATTATTATGAAAGATTTTGGCAAACAACATTTGTCAAGTTTTTTTTATTTGTTTATTTAATTTTTTAAATTCCTTACAATTTTTGGGCAGTTTACCCATGTTAACATTTTTAACTTTAAGCCGGACAAAAAATATCAGCATTGTTTAATTCACAAATTAAATGCATGTTTTTCATATTTTAAATGTCTTTCTGAATTACTTAATAGACCCGGAGAGAACAAACTTAGCATCACATACAGTATATAGGCCTACACACACACGCACACAAATAGGTTCTTCAGCGGTTCTTTGGTGCGGTTGAGGTTCTATATAGCACCACTGCCATACAAAGAACCCGTTAGGCCCCTGTATAGTTCATTAAAGTTTCTCAAACTCTCTCTTTAGTTGGGTAAAGGATTAAAAACAAAATACAATGTATTTCCTGATGATAACGTGGTTCTTCTCAACTTTTTCGCCCCCAAGGCCCCCCCATAAGGAAATATTCCAGGGCCCCCACACAATAATTTTTGACCTCAGAGAAGCATAAAAGTGATTCAAAACAAACAGCTTTTGCCATTGTAGTAAATTCCCATTCATAGTAAACAAGTAAGAGATCTAAAATCTATGAATGGGGTTCCTTCTTATGGTTCTTCCTAGAAGTCCATTTGACAAAGGTGCTGTATAACATCTTTTAAAAATAGGTGCTATATAGCACTTAAAGTGGTTCCCCTATGATTATGAGCCAATGAACCACTTTTAATGCTATTTAGCACCATTTTTAGAGTGTATTTATAATTTTAGCAGTCATTGTGTTTTGTAGATTTTCAAATGAACCAAGTTTGTATAAAGAGATAATACTCTTGATATAACACTGGCAATATGATGCTTACCCAAATCTGTGGGATGTGTCCCACCTGGGTTCTATTCCCCTGGCAGTAAAATTAGTGTTCATTCTCCAATCATCATGCCAGGAGTCGTATCTGACCGCTGGTGACACCTCCGCCAGCTGTTATAGTGTGGATTTCTACCTCAACACAGAGGACGCAGAGTAAAAGCAGACAACATGGTACCCAACAAGTGGATTATGCACCCAGTTCTTCACAAATCGCCTCCCAGAAGCTGGCTTGGCATCCGGCTACGTCTCCGTAAGTTTGCTTTCTCTTCTGACTCTTATGAAATGTTAGTTAACTTTATCCAAATAACAATAATAATGCAAAAAAAGGTGAATGACTATGAGTTTGTCTGTCTTGATGCTCTTGTATTCATGTTTTGGAATTACATTGCTTTTTAAGTTGAACAAATGATTGATGTTGATCCTTCAAATCCCATAAACAAATCGATAGTCATGGTTTGGCACTAAAATCTTGACATCATATACAATAATTTGTAGCATAAGCACTCTCTGATCATAGTTTATACCTGTGGAAATGTTAAACAAACATTTAATGTCACTTTTACATTGTTTACTGCAGTGCATTTTTGGGTGCTGTATTTGTCCGGTGGAGTCGTAGAAATGAGTTACAGCAAATCCCTCAGCTCATTATTTAAACTGGCAGTTTAGTTCATTATAATTCATTTTAGATCATTTGCATATTAGGGATTTTTAGTTGGTTGAGAATCAGACCAGAAGTGGCCTGTTCTTTATTAAATTCATAAATTGCTATATTTTTACATGCATTTTACATTTCTGATGGAAAGGTGAATGGTTGCTGACTGGACTTCGTTGGAATATTTAATAATATATTCTGTTCATAAATAAATAGATGCATGCATAGTGAAAAGTCCAGTAAAGTTTTGTTGTTTTAATAGACATTAAAAATCAGATACATTTTTATTTGAACAAATTCAAATCCAATTCTTGGATGCTTTGGCCATTCAGTACTACTACTTTCACAGACTGACATGCACAGACACTTCCTGCTGTTGCCAAATATTTTCCTGCTCGATTATATTGACCTCTTCAATCACGATAAGATTAGCCTTCCAGCCTGAATGGTTATTTATAGAAACCCCAAATTATTGTGTGGTGTATGCCAGAGGCTTCTTAGCTCAGTGGGGGCTGCAAGTTACCCTTAGTGTACCAGACCACTCAAGCCTCCCTGAAATACATGGGTTAATTCTCCGAGCATCTGGTGTTTAAGGCTGGTCTGAGAGGAGCTTCTGGCTCACTCATGTTTGATTAGACATTTTATCTTAACAGTAGTATACCTAGTGTGTGTTTTTCTCCCCCTCATTTTGGATGCATGATGTCAACTGACTGACCTTCAAAGCTCTTAGCTTGATATGCTTCCTGAAAACTGTCATTGCATCACAGGTTTTACATCGGTTCCTCTTGCAACCGCTAACTCTTTGCCTTAAACACTGGCAGATCCTTCTGCTTAAAGACTAATCTTATTATCTGAAGTGTTAAGGGTATTTATTTACCAATTTGTGATTCTCTTCGCTATATTTGGTTTGTCCAGTGATAGTCAGGTTTTCTAAAAGTAGCTAAATGCAAGAGGCTTTTCTAATTTTGCTAAATGTGCCTTTGTTTGACTTTACACTCTTAAAAATAAAGCTTTCAAAGGTGGTTTTCATAGCGATGCCACAGAACCACCATTTTTGGTTCCCCAAAGAACCTTCCAGTGAACAGTTCTTAAAAGAGACATTTTTCTTCTTAGTGTGAAGAACATTTTAATAATCTAAAGAACTTTTTTCCCACTATATAGAATCTTTTGTGCAATGGAAAGGTTCTGTGGATGTTAAAGGTTCTTCATGCAACCATCAATGCCAAAGAACCTTTAATTTTAAGGGTGGATGACATTTGTACTGGACAACTGAAATAAGTGATCAAACTTTTTCGTGGATGGACAACAAAATTGGTAAAACCGTCTCATAGATGTACATTGAATGAGGACCGGTATATCTAGAAACCAGAATACCAATCAATAATCAGAATATAGATTTGTTTTGTCTTGGGATTAATAAGGAACCACCTAGCAACCATCCAGAATGATGTAGCAACTTCAAAGCAATTGCCTGGCATTGTGTCTATGAGCTTTGCATGGTCAAAATGTAAAAATCTACTCATTCATACTACAAAAGTGATTAATAAGAAAGAAAAGGGACATTTAACAACTTGTCTGCCAAAACTGACCCCATATTTGTCAATAAATGGACAGATTCATTCACAAGCGCTTAGTTTTTAGTCAAAAGAGACATTGCATTCAATTAGTTTTATCAAAAGTAAAAATGTAATGAAGTATTGTTGGTAACTCACAAATAGTGTAATTGATTATGGCCTTTACTTGAGGGACTATATTGTAGGTCTGACTCCAAAACCCAAATGCAACCGCACACAAAAACACACCGCAGGGTCATCGCTATCAGCTTTTCAAGTCCTGAGATGACGCAATGCTCATGAACAGGCTCTTGCAGCTGTCAGCCGTTCCCTCCACCGTTCAGCAGCTTTCCCATCATCCCTCACTCTGTCACGCTTTCAACTTGTTTTTTTCACACACAAAAATAGGCTTAAGACAGTGCTATTAGCATATTGTTCTTCCTCCAGGTCCTGGTATAAGTGGTTGTACTGCTATTAGACTCGCTGAATGAATGAGATTAGCAGTAATTTAGCCGTGAACTTA
>NW_015508319.1:11980-12459 GCF_001515645.1 Sinocyclocheilus grahami | reverse complement strand
AAAAACAAAAGTGTTGCGTTTATAATTTTGTTCAGTGTATTTTTTATTAATAATTATAATAGACAGTTATTCCACCAAGCAATATAGCTTATTTTAATAACCGTGAGCTTATTTTATTAACAGTGAGGTTCTTTCAAAGCTATGAACAAACATTCTTCTATTAACATTAATAGAAGGATCGCTCAAAGTCATCTGGTCTTTAGTTACGTTCTAAGAATGTTAGCACAGAAATGTTATTTTTACATACAACGTTCTTCTGAAATGTTTTATTTTGATGATCTAGCATTTTTTAAATGTTACTCCTGGTTTCAGAAGGTTCAGAGAACATTAAAAGTAACATTTCCATAATGTTTGCAAATTGATAAAATGTGATGTTCGTTCATATATACACAACATTCGTATAAAGTAAAAATGTCTTCGAAACTATTTAAAAAATTGGGCGCTTTGAACATTCAGGGAACATTCAGAAAAAAAAAAAA
>NW_015508319.1:7132-10436 GCF_001515645.1 Sinocyclocheilus grahami | reverse complement strand
TTTTTTTTTTTTTTTTAGTCTGTTGCTTTGTGGTTGTTTACTGGCCCAAGTCCAAAAAAAAGAGCCCACTTTCAAGTCTCTGTGATTATTCTGGTGTCTAGTTATGGCTTGGCTCTCTCCATCAATGTAAGGCTGTCAGATTTTTCTTTTCACCTGCTGTTTTCTAAGCTGTCCAATCGATTATAAAGGGAACAGCACACCTTAACAAGACACATGATTTGAGGTCTCATTCATGTCCATGGCAAATACAGATTACTATGACACTTACTATGTAGGGTAAGGGGATTGCTCAGTGAGGTCACTGAATTATCTTCAGTTAATGTCTTCAGTTTGTTTTAGGTTGTAAGTTTTGAAATATTACAATAGCATTTCTAGTATTTAAGGGTTAAGTATAGCATATGATTGGGTCGTTCCGTTGGGAATTTGGGTTAAATATTTTTTCCACTACTTTGGGAACCAGAGAGTCAAACTGCTCTTCACCTGTCAACACCATTGAGGCTTGGGAAAACTCACTCCTTCACTTCATCCTGTTGCACACACTCATTCTGCCTCTGTCACACATCTGCACTCAAACTCTGTTACGTAAGTGCACTTTTGCAGAGTATTCAAGCCCACTAGTTGTGTTTAAAAATGACAGTGAAGTTGCAGGGGAAACGTCTTAATTCATTGTCTGAAAACTGCTACTCTGTTGAGTCTTGTTCTGCAGCTGCCCGAGCGGCCTGTTCATTTAAAAAAGCTGCAAGTTCAAAGCCAGGCTGTGGATTAATACCATATGTCTGCAAAGCCAGACTCCAAGAGTAAGTCTGCCCCAGCCATACCCTCTAATTTCTTATCCCAAAATTGGACGTCTGAATGGCTGTGCAACATCGTCCCTCCCCTCCGACATGGTACGTTCTCACAATAATTCATCTCTGCAGGATAACTAAAGCAACCTTACTGCAGCAAGACATTGGGGAAATGCCACGTTTGGAATTGACATTCTGACACGCGTTCACTTCTGTAGAGCGGATATCTTATCAGGAGCCTCTACTGGCCAGTGTCCCTCCAAGGAAAGAGCTGACATTGTTGTAGTCACACGGCATTCGTGACTCCTAAATCTCTCAGAAAAAAGGAGGGCTAGGACTCTAATCAATGCAAAAATGTCTGGTTTTTATTGTTTGTGCAAATCATAGACAAAGTTCACTGTCTGCGTAGGAGGGGTTTGCAAGGGATCTTTGTTTCTCAAAGACTGGAAGGTATTGGCCTAGTCTGTCAATCCCAGCATGCACTTCAGCCCAGTATGAATACAACATTTGTCTGGTAGTGTGGGTCGAACACCCTCTGACAACCAGACCTCTTTTCCCAAACTGCTTACACAGACTTTGACACCGATGTGCCTGTTCCTTGCAGACTTGGAAAAGACTGATTGTTTGAAGAAACTGAAGAACTTCTGAGATGAAGTTGAAGAAGAAGCACGGTCAACTTCTCAAAGAAGGCGAGACACTCTCGTCAAGACGTCAAACAACTTTGAAAGACTTTATTTTGGTTTGTTCTTGCCAACGTGTAGAGGACGAGGACTTTTAGGTGTTCGTGTCTAGCCTACAGCGAGATCCCATTGTGGGATGCACAATTCGAGAAGCGAGGAACACGTCATACATTTTTAATTGAGATTTATTGTCAAGTGTTGCATAGGGTTTGCTGGGAAATGGGTGCCAGGATTTGCTCTGTTTTGGAACATAAGTCCAGTTTTGGCATGTCTAGTTGCGCACTTTTATGTGTTTGAACTCGTGAAGCGGGATCAAAGTGAGGTTTAATTGTTAGGGAAGATGAGGTAACTGCAGGTGCCTGCTTTATGGGGAATTGTTTGAGATTGAGTATATCCCGTTTAGGGCACACCAGAGGTGGACGTAAAGATGCCGCGTTTGATGTTGTGTGTTTGGTTATTATGCAAGTGGGTATTGTTTCCTTTTAAAGTAGCTTTTAGAAGATCAGTTTATTTTTGCAGTTAGCTTTTACAGCCTCGTCCTTCACGATGTTCCTTAACTGGAAGAAACGGGGAGCTTATGAGCTTGAGACACTCCCATCGTCTCTGACAGAACTGGGGGCGGAACGGTACTCTTGGTCGTCCCCTCTGGATGTCATCTATGATGTTTATGGTAAGGCTGGATCCACTTACCCAAAATACTCTGTCACTAACCAGTGAGTTGTGGTTTGTACACCCCAATCTCAAACAGTACTTGCTTAAAGTTCCTACAACTTTGGGAAATTGTTTGGAACCGAAAGTCCTAAATGTATTGTTCTTTTTAGTATTATCATTCAGGATTTCAGTAGTTAAAATGCTGTTTTAAAATGACTTTGTGACACTTTCACTAAACTGTTACATAAAGCGCAATTTTCTGTGCCATTTTTTTTGTTTCTGTACCATATTAGTTATTGATTAGACTGAATGTACAGGTAAACCGAATATTTGGGTGCATGCTTGTGTTAACTAATATGTGGACTGGAAAGCCTCAACATAATCGTTCCAGTTGAGCTTAATCCGAATTCAGTTTTGGACTGATTGGAAGTGGTGGTGTAGACCTGAAATAATCGAATGAACTGGAAAAAAATATGTAAACCTTTGAATCCGACAATTTTCTGGATTGGATTCAAAAATGATGTTCAGGGCCGTGATTTTGCATGTTTTACATTTTATGACCATATGTACGTTTAATCTCATGTCTTACAAATTGGTGAGTGCAGAGGCTGAATATTTACTAAATATTTGCAAAAATACTCTTCTGTCAGCTCTCTTTTTAGATGTGAATGTGAATCAAATTGCATTGTTTAGGGTTCATGTAAACAGAACTTTCTGAATCGGATTTGATTCAGTCCAATTGATGAAAATGAGTGCATGTAAACGTACCAACAGATATCCTTTTTTGTGTGTTTTTTATTAATTTAATTTATAATTCGAAATGTTTCAGTTGATATTGCATATCTAATTCTAAATGCTCATTTCCCCAATATTTACATTTTTAGCTTATCTTTGCATATTGTCAGTTTTACAAAACACTAATAATTTAATAACACTGTTAAATGTGATCTTAAGCAAATCTTGAAATGAATACCCATTTTTCATACCATTTATTTTATTGTTGTGAGGCCTGAATTCACTTTTAGCATTTAAAGCTTAGTCTTTTTATTGTTAATATATTTAGACAAAGTATAGAATTTTAATTTGTATTATACATTATATTATTTTATATTACATTATATTCTAATAATTATATTAGAAATAATCTACTTTTTAACAATATTAATATCATTGCATCCCTTGTTCATA
>NW_015508319.1:6485-7097 GCF_001515645.1 Sinocyclocheilus grahami | reverse complement strand
TCCACACCTCTTTTTTACTTTGCTGCCTTGGATTTGTGTGTTTTGAAGTTGAAAATGTGCTATCATGGTCGATCATTGCTGTCACATCCATGTTCTTCACTACTCTTGCCCATGCCTTATCCCTGTTAATATAGTAAATGGTGATGCTGTTTTTCATTAGCCCATAATTCAGTCCTCCATGCTTTATTTGTTTGTCACTTACACAACCTAGATTTCTACCTGAACATTTGGGACACTTAAACAGAGATGCAAAACTGCAGCAATGAGTCTCCTCTTTGATCTCTTCCATCCATAAGACCTTTAATTAAGGCCCATCCATTACTGGGAGCCGCTCTCTGGCCACTGCGGCCTAGAGAAGAGGAGCGTACTGCATTTCTAAGTGCATACTTGTCCTCTCAAATGCCATAATTAGTCTGGGGGATTATAATGGTGGGTCGTGGCTCACTTTGGTGTTTGAGTTGGTAATGGTGATGGGAAAATGTCCCAAAATCAGTGGATTACACAGTTATCTTATGAGGCCCATTGCTGTAAGATTAGCTTCAAATTGGTCGTATTAATGTTAGGGTTGGGACGGTGAGGAAATTTTCCCACCGGTTAATCGACGTGTGACAA
>NW_015508319.1:0-835 GCF_001515645.1 Sinocyclocheilus grahami | reverse complement strand
TTTTTTTTCAGTTTTAGTTTATTTTAGGACATCAAGTTACTAATATTACTAAAACAAAAACTGAAATAAAAATGACAAAAATAGACATTTAAAGCAACAAAAATTTATAGAAATGTCAAACATTAATTTTAGCACATCGAGTTTAGCACACACGAAAATGAGAAATGTTGCCTTTGCAACTAGTTTTTAAAAATATTTTATTTTAGTTAATGCTTATTTTATTTCATGTATCAATTTTTTTTAGTGGTTTTAGTTTAACCATTAAAACTTCAGATCCAAAATGCCCTAGCAACCACATAGCAACTCAATTTTTATTTATTTATTTTTAGAAAATGTAGAGTTTCACATTGGGTTCATCAGGTGTTTTCATGTGTATGTGTGTGTGATTTAATGTTGTAGATGAGAAGCCCGCTCAGGATGAGGAGTGTGTGGTTTGCCAGCATCCAGACTGCAGCGAGCGCCGTCACGCCTCAAAGGTAAGAGCCGCACACCAGACACTCGTGTGAACACGGCCCCCGGTCCTTTCTGAAGACTGCTGGGAGATTTCAGCTTCTCTGTGGAGGGTCGATCTCGTGCTTTAAAGGATCAGAGAAAGAGCTGCTGGGATACGAGGTCTCCTCTCTGGCCAAATGAATTCTCTGTCATAAGCTGATGCTCTCTGAAACAGGAGAATGATCAGAGGAGAGCAGCCAGCACAAGTCAACTCTCAGGAAGTCCATGCTTTGTTAACTTAGGGTCTGCTTTGGGAATGAGGTAGATGGCTGAT
The DNA here is from genome assembly GCF_001515645.1 of Sinocyclocheilus grahami. NCBI lineage: Eukaryota > Metazoa > Chordata > Actinopteri > Cypriniformes > Cyprinidae > Sinocyclocheilus > Sinocyclocheilus grahami. The sequence continues at coordinate 69 of NW_015508319.1, read as the reverse complement.
ATTGTGTTCTGGGGCATGTTATGTAGCAGGTTGAGTTGTAATGGTGACAAGAAACTACTTGTGCATATT
>NW_015508318.1:22563-23328 GCF_001515645.1 Sinocyclocheilus grahami | reverse complement strand
TTTTTTTTTGTGGGAAACACTACAGCTACAGACAACAAAATCAGAGAGTTTTTCCCCTTTTCACTTGTAACTGTTCTTTTAAGACTTATTGGATAATAAAAGATTAATTGAAATGATTAACAATCATGTCTTTGCTCAGGTATGCAGACACCTTTGAATTCAAAACGTTTTAAAGCATGATGCCTGAATGAGGCAACCTTGCTTTGTTTGTGTTGCCAAGCTTCACACTGCAATATCTAATGTTGTAAGCGTAGCGTTAATTAAGTACTAATAACTAACATAATCAAGTACTAATAATTAAAGTCAAGCACCAGGCGGGGTTATTATAGTTAACTAAAACCATAATAAAACATGTTCGTTACCTTGAATAAAATAAACATTAAGTGAAATAATAATAATAATAAAATATATATCAAATGAAAATGGAAAATACAAAGATAAAATTATTATTATTATTATTCATAAGTCCAACAATATGCAAACGTTTAACCATAGGGTGAATAGAAGACAGTTTTTTTTAATGCCTAAACTACAGCACATGTGATAAGTCAACTTAACGTCAGCAAACAAACTAAGGTAAGCATTTTCCTTGTCAACTGTTAATATGTCAATACAACTTTTAAATATATATTAAAATATTTTATTATTTGCATTTAGCATTGTTCTTTCCCTTACAGTCAGGATAGAACAAACCCCTTCAACCAAGGGTACGTGTTTCACCTCTACAGACACACTTTGATGATTAGCCTCAGGTCTTTTTTGGTC
>NW_015508318.1:20471-20741 GCF_001515645.1 Sinocyclocheilus grahami | reverse complement strand
CCCAGCTTGAGTTCAAAATCATTGGACAAAATAAGAGGTGCTAAGGTTAGAGCTTGAAAATGTGTTTACTATTTAATATTCTCATCACAGTAGAAGGAATAGAATCAGTTGCAGTCATTTCTATCAATGGCAATAATAGATCCATTAGTTTTGATTGTCTTTGTTATCTGAGAATGATACAATCAAGGACTTTCCCATGATGGAAGACTTTGTTTCCTTGGTGATGGATAATGCCCTGGGAATAAGTGTGTGTGTGTGTGTGTGTGTGTG
>NW_015508318.1:18215-18728 GCF_001515645.1 Sinocyclocheilus grahami | reverse complement strand
CAAAAATGAATTATAAGATTAACTGGCTGTTATTTGCCCTTTCATTCTAAATGAGTTCAGTATTCCCTGCTGAGAGGGACTACATTGTGTTCTTATCTGTCAAGTGCACCTCCACACCAGCTCTAATCCTCCTTGAAGATTCTGCGCATTAAGAGCAGCTTTAACCCACATCATGCCCTGGGACAAGATTTTGTTTGTTTAATTCCTTTTTAGTGCCTTAGAATTTCAGGTCAGTGAATAATAATGGATTGTGGACAATGTAAATAACTGTATGCTGAAATGGAAAAAGAAAATTCTTGACTCATTGCAAAATAATAGTATGCTGTTGATATATAACTGTGTCGTCACATAGACTGCTGTGTGAGTTCAGGTAAGTGGAACCACTAATTAAGATGACTTACCTTATATCTATTTTTATCATTTTTGATTTCTGAATAATTAACCAGACAAGTAGTCAATCTTCTGCTTTTTTCTACACAAAATATCCAAAACTTCTAATTACTGTAACATCTC
>NW_015508318.1:15679-17183 GCF_001515645.1 Sinocyclocheilus grahami | reverse complement strand
AACCACTTTAAAATGGCTTTTTGGTTGCTTTTAGTCAGAAAACATGAAGAAAACGACATACATACAGTAAGATAATATAATTTCACTTACCTGGCCTATCACTTGAAGCAAACGTGCATCCCTTCTTAAAAGTTTGTGTTAAAAGAGAGCTGCCTGTTGCGCCATTTAATTAAGCCGACTGTTGTAGCCTATATCCAGCTTAGGCTGTTTTCCCTAAATTTGTATATATACTGTTTGAATGATAGCTTGGTAAATCTGTTGGCGATCAAATATTCAATATCGCTACTCATCATAAGTACTTGGTACATTATTGAGTGAAAACTCGATGGTGATTGGCTAATTTTTTTTACCAACGAAGGCACGAGAGCTCAGCTCTTCCCTGGCCTCCCCCTCCCCTTCTCTATCACCTAGCGGTAGTAATTACATCAGCAGATTCGGCGATATTCGCGATAGAAAAGCGGCGCTTTCACGTTATGGTATTACAACTGTGAAATTACAAACATAAAAAATACACATTCTGAGACATGAACTGAAATTAATTGTGAATTTTATTAACATTAAATCGTCCTCCTCCCATTTTCACCTCAAAATTATGGGGAAGCTGTGCCTCACTCGACGAGCTGCCACTGATGGGCACTGGACCCACAGCTACCATAAGTGTGAACTGAAGACATGAGAGCATGTGGCCTTTTAAACATACTGTATCCCTCTGTAGTCCTCTTGGTTGAAATTGGAGCCACAGTGGTTTGATATCACTGAACTGTGAAATAGGATACGGGAGAGCAGCAAACTGTAGCAAAGAGGGTGATTAGACCTTATTTTGATTTTTAGTCCATAGGCACAGCACACCTGGAGCACAGGTTCAGAAGCTGTTCCTAGAAGCATATTTCATAGGATGAGGACAGAGGACCTATGCTGAGAAGTGAACAGCTCTCAGTCATGTCCATTCAGTTATGTGCCCTTAATATCCGTATTATAGTAAGTCTATCTAACAGTTTTTTGCTTTAGAGAGGCTCTATGGAGGCTAGACGTTGCTCTCTAGTGAACTGGACTTTTTTAGTTGCGATGTGCTAAATATGCTGGTGAAAGGACTTGATGTTAGGAAAGAAGTAACCCTACCCGATGGTAAAACCATTAACAAGAACAAAAAGCTAAAATAACTTTCCAAATATATGACACAAATATGAGAGTGAAAGTATTAGTGGATGTTAAATCTTGATGTCAAATGAGCACAGTGTAAAACACAGGGGACTAATCTGTATGTTTACCAATGAATAAATGTTCATGAGCATCTTAGTAACAGCAACAAATGCGATGTATTTAATGTTACCTTTAACGGCAGAACTCAAAATGTATTTATGAGTGTCACATGGACGTATATGACTAATCAGCTCTGTTCGAAAACCAAAATGCCAAGATCTTCAGCAAGATGCAAAGTCATGACTCACCTTACAGCAATTTTAGAATATGACTGGTTCAGAAATTGATTTTCACATAAAAAAAA
>NW_015508318.1:14266-14589 GCF_001515645.1 Sinocyclocheilus grahami | reverse complement strand
GCCATGGCAACCTGAACTGCCTGCTCCGCCATGGCTCCCTGAGCTACCTGCTCCGCCATGGCCTCCTGAATTTTCTGCTCCGCCATGGCTCCCCGAGTTGCCTGGTCCGCCATGGACTCCTGAACTGTTTGATCCGCCATGGCCCCCTGAGTTGCCTACTCCGCCATGGCTCCCCGAGCTGCCTGCTCCGCCCTGTTCCTGCCCTGCACCAGCCTCCAGGGCGCCTGTCCCCCCTCCCCGTCGGAACTGTTACGGTGCGGGACGCGCCTTCCGGGATGGGGGGGGGGCGATATGTCACGTTTATGTTCTGTTATGGTTTACAT
>NW_015508318.1:6529-8010 GCF_001515645.1 Sinocyclocheilus grahami | reverse complement strand
ATTATTATTATATAATATTGGCATATCACATGTTTGTGAATAGACTGCTGCAGGAATGACGTATTTTTGTAGGAAACTAGTTAGTATTTTAGCCCTTCCGATTCCATTCCATAAGCCCATTTGTTCATAATTTCATAGCCTCATCATTATGTTTATAAGCACACTCTTGCAAACTATTCAAGGAAAATGTTTTACTTTCGGGGAAAATGTTTTAAAATAAAGACTGAATGTGTTGTCGGAAGCTTAATTATGATGACATTGAAGTCATGCAATGTACTGTATGTATAGCTTTTATACTTCTGGTGATTGATTATATTTAGGCTTCAAGATTCATAAAAGTTATATTTATTTGTGAAGATTAGCATGATGAACAAAATGTGAACATTTCTGCAGTACTCCAAAATCCAATGGAAAAATCCTGCTGGTTTTTGTTGAGGACACCAGGGTGATGCTAACTTCTGGGCTGCCTTACAAAAATATATCATATACAGCACTCTGTATCGGCAATTGTACAGCATGGTTCATTCACTCTGGGTTTAGGTGCTGAATTTTATATCATTCTATTCTAGTGCAGGAGCTACTGGCCCTTTACAGCTTCATGGGTGTCAGTTCTGTCATCCATGCAGAATGAAGGTGGGGGAATGTAATGGGGTCACATTGTCTGATTTGTCGGAGTTGGTGGTATAATGTGAGCTCAGTGCACATGGGGATTTGGGTCTCTGCTTTTAAACTGCTGCAGGAGCCTCAGTTGGTGCATACTTTCATGGAGTCTTTTTGGTCTTTGGTATTTGAGTGTTTGAGGGTGATGTTTGTGTTGTGAAATGTTCCATGAAAGGAAATTCAGAAAACTCCTCTGCTGCAGCTCTAAAATCTTTAGGTTCGTTAATATTCAAATATGACATGTCAGGTTTGATGTTACTTATGCCAAACAGCATGTTTTGTATTGATCGTGATGCACCAAAACACACTAATAAGATTTAAGAACCACAGTGTACTTAAATTTCCTCTCACAAACTCTTGTAGTACTTCAGAAGACTTGGAATACAGTCCGATAAAGCTTTTCTTAATTTTTGACAGTCACTCATTACCATTCACTTTCATTGTATGGAAAAGAGCTGGATGAACATCCTGTTAAACATTTTGAGCGAATGGTCAAAGGGGGTAAAAACAACAACAACAAAGCACTGTTGCCCCCAATGCCTACTATTACAATAAGGTGAGGTATTACAAACTTGCCAAATTGATGAATTAATTGCATGCCATCAGGCTGTTAGCCAGTAAAAGATTCTAACAGCTTCATATTACATAAATAAAGCCATTATGACAGACATCAAAACACTACTTATCTTGGCAGTGTAACATCGCTGGGAATCTGCATTCCCATCACTAGAGTGGTCACCACAGGAGTCAGTCCGAAAATCAGCCCACTCACCCAGCATGCCAATTCTACTCTCGTTAACAGACATATTACAGGAGGAGGT
>NW_015508318.1:4180-5160 GCF_001515645.1 Sinocyclocheilus grahami | reverse complement strand
GTTTCAATGCATTGATCTGTGCTGTATCAAACCACAATGAAGCTATATCACACCATTGTTAGTGTGATTATACAACAATTAAACAATAAGTGAATAACCTACATTTTTGAATACAGAATTTCCAGTTATTTTGTCTGTATTTGCTGGGCAGACGAAAATAGTTTCAAATAAGATCAAAAGCAGAATGAACCTTTAAATGACTCAGTGCAAACACAGTACAGGTACTTTATTCATGAAGGTATTAGTAGACTCATTTGACAAGTGAAAAACACCTCATCTTGAAAGTAGACGATGATAGGCAGTTAAACAAATGCAGCCAAATTGAAAAATTCTCTCTTCTCGTATAGTGAAGGGTTTCCTAAGAAAAAATAAATCTTCCCATGTACCTCTTTCTCAAATCAAGCCTGAACTGCCATTTCAAAGGTTACCCTTGTATGAAATGTCATAGCATTGACCTTCTTTGGTTAAGTATACTCATCTCTAGGGCCTGTCTGCCTTTCTTCATAATCTGGAACATTTGAGAAAGAAGCTTCACTGATTCGGTTTCTTTTGAGTGGAGCCTCTTGACTCCTCAAGCTCATCAGTGCATTAAAGTGCAGAATTAAATCACCACAATTACCATGTGATATTTGAATATCTAGGTTGTTTTTGAGAAACAGTGGCTGATTGATGAAAGATGATTGCTGCACTTGAACCAGATGGGCCCTTTTGTCCGGGGTCCAGGAAGGTGGGGGTGAAGTGTAACCAGGAAAGCAGGAGTGAGCACCTCTAGAGTGACAGAATGCCCTTCTGTTCACCTACACAAACACCAGAGCTTAAGACAATCAAAAATGTCTGGTCTGCTGCCTTCATATTTGTTTTTAATCTGTTACTATGTGATTGCTAGAATTTTCTACTTGTTGCTAGGGCAAGTGATTGCTATTAAGTTGGTATGGTTAAAGGGGTCATATGATGCTATTTCAATGTTTCCTTTCTCTTTG
>NW_015508318.1:2469-3621 GCF_001515645.1 Sinocyclocheilus grahami | reverse complement strand
AATATTAGTGAAAAAATGAATACAGTTACTAAATATAGAGTTTTAATGTATTAATCTTAAGATAACATGTCTTCAGGTTGCTTTTCAAAAATGCGAAACGTATTTGGCAGTACTCTGAAATGTATGAGGGTGTTCTGTCTTTCAGTGCTTGAAAACCACTAAAAAATAACTTTCATTAATCCTGTACTAAATGTCTCCTCCTGGGTCTAAAACAATCCAGTTGCAACATTTTACACTTTTAGTAGTTTATCAATACACTTCTTACTAAAAACAGTATAAAGGCGATTACAGTAATCGAGGTGAGAGAAAGTAAAAGCCCGAATTTGGTTCGAAAAGTAAAAATCAGTTTCATGTCCTCTCCTGCAGGGGCGCCACAGGCGCAAGCTGGTCTCGTGAAAGCGGAAGTGCAGTGCGCTTGTGTTACAGGCAGCACGCGCAACTTCCGTCTGGTTCAAAATATTTTTGCACTCTTTTTTTTATTTGGTAAAGTAGGGCTGATCTTCTCTCCGTGGCTGCCGCGATAGTGACCCAGTATGGACATCCAGAGTAAGTTGTCGTGTTTTACACCAGTCCTGTGTAGAGACGTGCGTACATGTGGCTGTGCTAATGTGACCGGTACATTACAGCAGAAAGACATGCGTTTAATTGGCTTCATAACAACTTATACATTATCAGTATATGCGGGTATTTTATATTGAGAGTAAAATAAAATAAAAAACCTTTGAAATTGCAGTTGTTCCTAATTGTCCGTATATGTGTAGGTTTTAGAATGTAAGTTAATTCGCAAAAAGTATTAAATGTATAACTCGCTGACCCTTTTTTAATGTCTAATAACAGGTATTGAACCAATGACACTCGGATCTCCAACCTCTCCCAAGCCTGGGGCTCAGTTTTTACCTGGGTTTCTGATGGGAGACCTGCCTGCTCCTGTCACACCTCAGCCCAGGTCTTTTGGGTTGACAGGAGGTGGGTCAGAAACAAGGTCTCCTCTTGTGGCTGGTAAACACTTATTATTCTTTTACTGCATTTCGCTAAAACCATAAGGAATTATTAAGATGCCATTTTATACATAGCACAGAAGTTACTTGGTAAGACATTTGATGCTCTTCTCCATCAGGTGGGTCTCCTCCACAGCCGGTGGTCCCAACGCCT
>NW_015508318.1:0-1366 GCF_001515645.1 Sinocyclocheilus grahami | reverse complement strand
GGGGCAGCAGAGGAAAACAACACTTTCCCCAGCTCAAGTAGATCCATTCTTCACACAAGGAGATGCTCTGTCCTCAGAAGACCAGCTAGATGACACCTGGGTCACAGTTTTTGGGTGTGTTTAGATCATTAATTAATTAACTTATTTGTTCCATTTGCACAGATATGATGTGTCAGGCTTTATAGTGTCCACGTCTACATATGGCATGCATTTTATGTTTGTTTGCACACAGATTCCCTCCAGCATCTGCGTCGTACATCCTTTTACAGTTTGCACAGTATGGAAATATATTAAAACATGTGGTAAGTACAGTCAAGTTTCAGCACTGCAGACAGGTTTTTCTATATGGATTGTGTTCTATAAAAGTTTGTTTATTTCATTTACAGATGTCTAATTCAGGCAACTGGATGCACATTCAGTATCAGTCTAAACTGCAGGCACGAAAAGCTCTCAGTAAAGATGGAAAGATATTTGGAGAAGCCATAATGATTGGCGTCAAACCTTGTATCGATAAGGTAAGAAGCACAGAAGCGATAATTCTATTGGTTGTAATTGTAACAGTGGTAATGTTACATTGTGAGTGTTTATTTATTTATTTTTTCAGAGTGTAATGGAGAGTTCAGACAAGAGCAGTACTTCCAGTTCTGTGTTCACACCCTCGGTGAAGGCTCCCAGTACCCCCAGTCACCCTCTATCAACTCCCCGATCTGTCATGAGACCCCTCAGTGCTGCTTACAAAGCATCCAGCTGTGACTACCAGGTATAGTTGACCAGTAACCTTCCACACACCCACTGCTCTTAAAACCCACACAAATAGTACTGAACAAATACATTGAAATAAAACTGACAAAGGCAGCTTTAAAATAAATAAATACATACAAAATAATAAAAATGATGCATTTGATAATGCTGAGGCTTTGTAGAAAGAGGAGCAGTTTTTTGCCATTTAAGAGTGGAGGAGCATATTATAAAGCTACAAAGGTTAGCAGTAAGGATTACAGATTAATTTGGTCATAAATATTAATAAAATTAATAATAATTCATATTTATTATGTCAAAAATGTGCAAAAAAAGTCTTTCTTTTGACAGCAGAACCTAGCCAAAACCATTTCTTACTGGTTTGTAGTTTTCCAAAACCTGACTAAACATGAGTTGAAATATTTGTGATTTTTTTTCATCGTCGTCTTACCATTTTGATATCTGGGCAGTTTTATATAAGGGTGAGTGACAAAAAGGGGTTGGCAAGATGAAAACTTGTTTTAAAAGCATGCTTTAGGTATTTTAAAATGTATTCAGCGTGTTTGTTGATTTTATGTAATTAAAAATGACACATGCACAAATTATTTTTTTTTGTATGAACAGTGAA
>NW_015508317.1:22268-25028 GCF_001515645.1 Sinocyclocheilus grahami | reverse complement strand
ACCTGTGTGACTATAAAGAAAACGCATTGTCCTGAGTGTGGGCAGGATGTGTTCAAGCTTCTAGGTTCTAATTCGAATTAAGAAGGCACACTTTGAAGGGCTGCAGGCCTATTATATGTTAGTCTGTCTCGGACACACACACACATGTTAAATTATATGTAGCATAGTGCTGTATGCAGCCCTGGGCTGAGAGTTTGTTGAGGGCTGAGTAATGTACAAGAAAGAATGGATGTGTACACATGCATCTGCTGCCATCCCTAAGGGCTTTACACAGCACACAGGATGAGAAAGGTGTTTTGGCTAAAAAAAAAAAACACACATACTGCACTCATTTCAAAACACCGATCTATGTACACTGAGCTACATTTGGTTCTCAGTAAGTCAGTGGAGAAAACAGATTTTCTGTGGCCTTTTAAAGTAAATGGTTAAACATACAACGTAGACATAGACTACAGTTCACAAGATTGGTGCCAGTAATTTTTTAATACTTAATAGAAATTAATACTTTTATTCAGCAATTAAACTGATCAAAAAGTCATTCATAATGTTACAAAAGATTTCCATTTCACATAAATGCTGTTCCTTTGAACTTTGTTTAATCAAAGAATCCTGGGGGAAAAAATTTGGTTTACACAAAAATGTTACATAGCAAAATGGTTTAATATTTCACAATATAACTGTTTTTACTGTAAGTTTGATTAAATAAATCCAGCTTTTGTGAGCACAAGGCAGAACGTCTTTCAAAAACATAAAAAAAAAACATCTACTTACTTCAAACTTTTGAATAGTCTCACTTTCTCAACCCAAAGCTCGCTTCTCAGTACACTCAGACCATTCATACAGCAAAAACAGCTCCTTTTGGAAATGTTCATGATATTGACGTCATAACCTGAGCACTTTACTGCCTGTGTTTACATATCAATGCCTCTGCAGTATTTAGCAACTTCATCACCCTGAAGAACGACAGTGTGAAATACAGTTTCACATGAAGCTAGTCAACTCAATTTAAACATGTCTTATAGTTTAATTACGTGAATATCTTGTATGATGGACGAGACTGAGCTACAACCACAATTACAAGTCTGTTAGTCCAAATCACAAAAACAGACTGGTATGATTTCAGGCAGACTAAAGCTTTTACATTACAAATTATTGTACAAGTCTGCCAAAATATTGGACTCATAGATATGATATTTTGGTCATTCTGCTGTAATTAAGACAAAGCTGCTTTTTTATTAACAGAAGCTGGGACATTTAATATATTTAATTAATTAACCAAATGTCATGTAATTTCCAGAACTTTATTTTCTACAATAAAAAGAGAAGGGAAAAAAATACATATAAAAATTGATTTTAGTTTGTTTCTTGACTTTTTCTAGCATTTTATTTTTAAATATAGAAAATAAAGATAGAAATATTAATATATTAATAAAGTCATCATGCGGCCCCCTAATGGGACCGGGCCTCTTGGTTGACAACCACTAGTATAGATTACTTTTCTAATAATTTTTTTACTGCAATTAGGCCAGCATCAGATTATAGCAAATTTTTCAAGGATCTACCAACCAGCCATGAAGGACAGTCAGCCCTCAAATCACCATTACCCTAGTGTCTTTCTCAACCACAGAAAGCCCATTCAATATCCCAACAGACTGCAGCCACTTTAAATGGATTAGCACATAAACTGTTGCACATCCCAGTAATCTTGTTATCTTTTCCCATGCCCCTCCATTCCTGCCTCTCAGGCCTCTACCCAGATGTACATATAGAAAGTGCATGTGATGGATGGGCCAAAGTGTGTACGCACATTCTCTGAATTTCAGTGATTAAACACATTGTGTTTCAAGGCACTTCTAACCTCTCTGTGTATAACATAGACGTATATAAAAAAGTCCCAACCTAGTTTTAAAATCCATTTGGTGCAGCTGATTAAGCTTATTTTACTAAGAGCTGTTGATTCACTCACCATCATGAACAGGTTCCTGTGCACCACCATCTCTCAGGTCCTGAAGTGGGACACATTGACTCCATTGTCAAAAACGCACAGCAGAGGCTGTATTTCCCTCGCCCGCAGAGGAAGTTCAACCTGCCACAGGAGCTGCTCACACAGTTCTACTCTGCTGCCACTGAGTCTGTCCTGTGTACTTCAATAACTGTCTGGTTCAGCTCAGCTACCAAATCAGACCTTAGAAGATTGAAGCGGATAGTCCAGACTACTGAGCGAATCACTGGTACAACCCTCCCCACTCTCCAAGAACTGCGCTCATCCAGAGTGAGTAAAAGAGCTGGCAAAATCATTCTGGACCCTTCACACCCAGGCCACTTCCTCTTTGAACTTCCTCTTTTTCCTCTTGCCGTCTGGTTAGCGCTATATACGGCATAGAACAGTTTCTTCCCTCAGGCAATCCATCTCATCAACAGTTAACTTGGCAATAAATGTGTAATACACACTATTTATACATTTATTTATTTAAAAACACCATACTTTTTATTTACATTTCCTTACATTTGTACATAACATACCTGTACACAAAAATGGCATCTATTGTCTACTTGTATATTTTTTTAAATATTTGTTGTATATTATTATTTCTTATTTACTTATTCTAGTTTAATTATCTGTGTCTTGTCACTGTAATCTGTTCCTACTGTGGAATCTTCTGTCACCAAAACAAATAATAAAGATTTTTCTGATTCTGATTTAGGAGACAAAAGATGGACACATTGTCCAATCATGCGTTCAACCTCCCTGCCAACAGC
>NW_015508317.1:14299-15793 GCF_001515645.1 Sinocyclocheilus grahami | reverse complement strand
AACTCTAAGCCTGGAGCCATATTGCATCCCTCTGCAGCAGTTTTGTGACCGCATCAAAGACCAGACCACAGCCGGTCTACATTGAGAGTTTGAAGAGCACAACATGACAATACATTGCGACGATTGACAAAATGACCATTTCTGTGGATGAGGTCCTGACGTGCTGTGGACAAGATATTCTACGTGTGAAACTTCTGTCCACCACAGATTAGTTCTGTCTTCACTTTCTAAGACTGGGACATCTAATATCGAAACCCCACATTCTCTTCCTTTTAAAACTGACATTCCTACTTACGGTGTTGCCTCTTTTGTGGCCCAAATGTATTCTTCATCAAATACAACTAGTGGATGTAACAAGATGTATTACTTCACAATTAGCACTTACAATTTTACAATATTTAAAGCATTGATTGTCATTGAGAACAATTTCAAAATATGTGCCTGAATGTTTGTCTGAACTAAAATGTTTATTTATATGCATCAAAAAGTATCTGACTTTCTTATGAGATTAAGTTGATCTTATTTTATGAGAAATGTTATCCTCTGGTCTTGTTTCTGTTAACCATAAGTAATTGATGTTGGGAACACTTTTTAATGAATACTGGTTAATAGCTAGTGCATTACAAATGCTTTTGTATTATGAAGAAAAATGACAAACATACTATAGATTTATAAAATTAACTGTCATTGACCAATTTAAAATGTTTATTTGTCTGATTTGGACATTTTTCTTGTATCTGACATTTTATGTTACATGTTAATCTTATGTTATGAGAAATGTTATCTGCTAATCTTGACTGTATGATTTTCAATCATCCAAGGTGTGGTTGATGTTGGTAACACTTTTTAATGTATACTGTATTGTAGCTAATAGTTGTAGTGCATTACAAGGCATTTGTGTCATCTAATCATCTAAATTAAATTGATGAAATTGAGATTTAGAACATTTTGTTGTGCCTCTGTGCATGCATTGTTCTCTACCCTGAACATTTTTGACAAATTAAATTGCTAACATTTTTACATCTGTCTGTTTTATTTCAATTTTGTAGAATTACAAATTGATGGCAATGCTTATTATTTTTGTCATATTAACACATTAATTAGCAGTTTCTGATCATTTTCAGTTACACACAAATGTGTTTAAATGACACGTTGTGTGTTAAATTACATTACACAGTAGATGTGTGATCCATCTTTACACACAAATTGTGTTAAATTTGACACAACATGTGTTGTCCCTGAGCACACTCACCATATGTGTTAAAATTCTGCACAACATGTGTCATTTTTAACACATCCCTTTTTGCAGTGTAGAAACACTAAATGACAAAATATCTTAGTCCTAAGTTCAGTCAACATGACAAATATGCATTCATACATGGTTATTCTAATTACTAAAGTTCTATCATATAATGATAAATTATCATAATATAATGTTTGACTGACTGATAAGTGTACTTTCAGATATTTAAAAAGCTGTGCTCTTTTACAAAC
>NW_015508317.1:13808-14243 GCF_001515645.1 Sinocyclocheilus grahami | reverse complement strand
GTGAAAGCTCTTCCCTGCGCCCCCTCAAACTCAAATGCACTTCAGGAGCACTGCTCCAGCCTTTCACTCTCCACCCTCAGGGATTATTCAGGGTGAACACTGAAATTTGTCACAAGAAAAAAATTCACTCACAGAGGACATCAGTGGAAAAATTTCATCAGTTCCATCATAGGAATATGAGCTGATGTTCTCAAGGGGCCAGCAAGTCCAGAAAGTCTCTCCGCTCTCAAGCAGCAGGTTTTGGGTGAAACTACTGGAAAGTCAACATGAAACGGTGTTTGCAACCAATTTTACTTCTATATTCTGAAATACTTTATCTGCTGAGCTACAGCAAATATACAGAAGGTCCTTTAGGGCTGAGTGATATGGCAAAAAATGCAGAATGTTTAACCTAGGCAAGGCAAGGCAAGTTTATTTATATAGCACATTTCATAC
>NW_015508317.1:4585-11072 GCF_001515645.1 Sinocyclocheilus grahami | reverse complement strand
AATAACTAAAAGCGGACTCCCCTTGTTTTGTGTGAACCCTTGGTAACGGACTCGATCCTAATGATCCAACCTATTAAATAGTATTAGTCATAACCTCTGGCTAATGATCAGACTGGCGAGTTTGTTATCGTGGGGCCCACGTAGTGTGGCCGCCATGAGGCACCCTGAGCGACATAAGATTCCTAATGAACGAATAAATATAAAGTAAAGAGTTAACTAGAATAATCAAATGTCAGAAGAGTAATAATAATAATAATTAGAGACCGACAAACAACCAATTTGCCTTTCAATCTAAATTCGAGGTCATACTAAAATGGAGTCAGATTAGATAATAAAATGAGTCAGATTTGAGTTAAACCTAAATTGAATAACTTTGCACGCTGAAAAGACCGAACACGCAAGAAACCTTCATCCACCACTGGATACCTTCCTTGGGCCAAGTGTGTGGACTTTACAAAGTGATGATCGCCAACGTAATCTCCTAACAGTATGCTGATTTAGTTACTGCTTTGACATGACGACTACTGAAACTAAGGTCTGTCTCCAGAATCACACCAAAATTCCTGACTTGATTTTTAGTTGTTAGACCCCTAGATTTATAGTGAATTTCAAGTTTCGTCTTCCGCCACATCCGCTCAGCTTTTCTGCATTGTCTTTTCATACTCTGAACTGCTGTTGATTTTCTCCAAGCTGATTTCTGTCTGCCAGTCTTCTTGCTGACTTTCACAGGAGCAATGTCATCAATAACATTTGTAACTTTTGAGTTAAAGGAATCAAGGAGAAGCTCAACAGAGTCTGCAGAAATGCTTGGTGTTAAAGATATAGCCTCCATAAATAGCACACTAGTGTTTTCGTTGATACGTCTCTTTCTGACAGAGACAGATCTAGATTCAGTGGTAACAGAGATCAACATATCAAAGAAAATACAGAAGTGATCAGATAGTGCTACGTCCTTAATGGATGAAATGTTTAGACCTCTACTGATGATTAAATCTAGAGTATGTCAACGATTGTGTGTAGGTTCATGCACATGCTGAATCAGGTCAAAAGTGTTTAAAACTTATAATTTCTTTTGTAGTTTTGTTTTCTGCATAATCTATGTGATATTAAAATCCCCTGCAATAGCAAAAATTATTGCTATCATTTCTGTGAACTCTTCAACAAAGGTTGGAGAGTATTTTGGAGGCCTGTAAATAATGATAAACAGAATGCGTGGAGCACCTTTCAACACAATCCCTAGATATTCAAAAGACAAGTACTGACCAAATGACACTTGCTTGCATTGATAGACATCTTTAAATAGAGCAGCTACACCTCCACCGCTCCTAACAGTCCTGCAAACACGCATGAATGTAATGGAGAGAGGGATAATGTGTCTGGTGAGCAGGGCTGTGGCTCTGGTGTTTCCGGTGGTTGAAATATGTTGTCCTGGCTTCCCTGGCTGTTTTCCAGAAAGTCGTCCTTGGGTGCTGAGTCTTGGAGCTGTTCTGATACGTCACAGTCTGTCGGGCTCAGCCGGGATAGTTTCCATGAACAGTGCTTGTTGTGGCTGCGCGGTGTTATCAGTGTCCTTGTGGGATGTGTCAACCACATGATGACTCGGAAGCTGATATGAAGTCCTGTCATCACTCTGTCCAGGTGCGTGTGTGCCATTCAGGTTGAGTAGTTTGGCACACACTACTGAAGGATGACGGAGGGAGAAATAGATATTGTCCTTTAGCACTCTTGCACCAAGTTTGTTTGGGTGGAGGCCATCCAGTTTAAACAGTTGTCTATGGCCCCAGAAAAGATTGAAGTTGTCGATGAAATTGACTTCTTTTAAGCTGCAGATTCTTTGTAGCCATGTGTTCAGCCCAAGCATACGTGAAAACATATTAGTTCCCCTTGCTTTAAGTCTTCGAAGTGTTTCAAAGAGTTCACTGAAGTCCTTCTTAAGGAGTTCTGACTGCTCTTTCCGAATATCATTCTTCCCCAAATGGATAATGATTCGATTTGCAGTCTTGTGCTTCATCAGAATTTTCCAAAGTTCCTTGTTTACATCAGAACCTGTTGCTTGAGGAAAGCAGCATGTTGTTGAATTTCTGCTACTGATGTTTCTGATAATGGAATTGCCCACTATCAGAGTCCTGGGCTCGGCTGCGCTCTGAGCTGAAAGTCACTGTCTGCTCGACCTTGAGCGCCTGTTAGTAGCGATGTTAGCTGCTGACTGATCCGATCCATGTTTAATCACATTTGAGGATTCTTCACCCGCATTCATTAATGCTTCAAATCTGTTCTCAAGATGTATAGGGGGTGGTAGAATACCAGTATTCACAAGCCTTGTCGTAGTCGAATCTGGGGTAGAGGATGCTATGGCAGCAATACGAGAAACTCGTGACAATCTGATGTCTCTACTGCTTTTGGATCTCGCTCACTGTTTGTGCCATCGATTAGTGTGACAATCAGTTTCGGCTTGTTCCTCTACACTTGGTATAAACTGTTGAGATTCAATAGATTCACAGGACTCACCGGCTGTATGCTGAGGAGGTCCATGATGACGGTCTGCTGAGTGTTCTGCCTGTTTTGGAAGTCCAGCAAGTAACTTTATTTCAAGAACCGCAATTCTTTGTAGACATTTGCAGCAGTTCATGCAGCAAGTAGATTCAACAGGAGGTATTTTCTTTCTCTTCTGTTTGAATGTGGGCAGCTGTGTTTTCCCTTCTCCGGAATGTAAGCTGCTGGCAGTGGGAGGCAAAGTCTTCTTTTTCGTGGTATTATTCCAGTCCCAAAGAGTTTTTAGTTTTAGTGTTTGTGCCAGAAATGTGTTGTTTGAGCACTGTGCTGATCTGCTGAAGTAAAAATCTTAGAAAAATCAGAGAAAAGTACAGAAATAGGGAGCAAAGCGCAGAGCAGTAAGCAAGAACGTCCGAACGGTAGCGAAAGCCGGAAGCCAAGGCTATAACAATAACAGCACCTTTCAGCCCATGTTTCATGCAAACATGAAATATCAAACATACAGTAGTTATCTTTTACAGGTTTTTCCATTCCACTCTGCTGCTTTTCCATTGCTTTGTCTATGTAAACATGCGTTTGATGGATGTGCTTGTCCATTGCGCTCGCGTCTTGCGTAACGTCTCGCACATGAAACAACATTCTAAAGACGCAGTGCTCTAGTTAAAGTTCAAATCCAGTCTCAACCTTGTGTTTTATCCCATTCCACTGCCTGCATCTTGTGTTTTTCAATGCAAAAATGTATTCTGTGAACAGCCGCTTAGGGCTAGCATTATGTCCTACGTCACATTCCTTCATCATGTCACATGTGAGTCTTCTTCCCCACAGTCGAGGCAATCCGACGGGACTCGGGCAGAAATCATGTTCATGGATGAGCTAATGATTTATTAACGTAGTAGAATGAAGCAGGGTGAGGCTGAAAGCCGCCGAAGCAAAACGAGGCCGCTGAACGAGCTCGACACACGGCTCGAAAGCAGCTGAGCTTTTATTATGCCACAGTCGACCGCTTCCGCTCCTTCCGGTCGTACGTATGTGGGAAAAAATGTAGCTATGTTTTATCATATGCCGCTTTTCCACTGCATGGTACGGCACGGTAACCGTACCATTACCAAAACGTGACATCTTTGTCAACCTGGCAACCATGTGCACACACGCTCTCTCTCCACTGTGGATAAACACGCCGGCTTTCTGAAAACACCGCTTAGCTTGCAGTTTAATTCCTTTAGAAACAATGATGTTACCAGCTCCTTGTTGAGAAAGATAATGTAGCTCTTAAGTGATTAAGCTATTTAGTTGATAAAACTGCGGGGCAGCGTTAAAAAGTTTGTTCCTGAATATCTGAGTGCGGCCGCAACGTGATCTGTGTGTGTGACTGAACTTGACATCAAACTGCTTCTGTTTCACACAAATGCTGGCACAGATGTGCATGTTCGGCTAGAGTCGCTTTGAACTCATGCATCTTTGGAAGCGAAGCTGCGCAGAAAGTCCTGCCGCGTGCACCTAAGCGAACTTGCGGACGCTTCGAGTATAAATAAGCCTTGTGTGCATTAGATACAGTGAAGACAGCGCGTTAGTTTAGAACTCTTCTAATTTTTTTTTTATCGTAGAGAGTGTGTTAATTTGTGCAATGAAACCTACCAGCAATGTAAGTGATTTTTTTATATATATTAGAATGAGTACATTACAATATAAATGTATTAGAACGAGTACATTATTATTTATGGACTTAAAAACAAGATGCAAACAATCAGAATATTGTACCTGGTTGGGAGTGCACAAAGTAAACATGAAACATATGCCATGACCTATATTGTACTGTGGTACAGTTATGGAGGCCCTTCATAATGCAGAGGTCAGCTGCCTGCTCTGCCAATAGTTAGAAATGGCACTATAGTGAGCAGTGTTTAATAAACAGCTGTTTTTCTAAATTCTGCTGAGGTGAAATTCAGTGCAGTCATGATACGTATCGTATCGTGACATTTGTATCGTGATGTGCATCGTATCGTGGCCTCTGTATCGTGATACGTATCGTATCGTGACTTTGCTGGTGATACACAGCCCTAGTAGTAGACGCGGCGCAACTATAACGACATGTGAATAATCCCGCCCACTCTAAATCGATACTGAACTGCAGTGGAAATGCAAACCGTGCCGAGCCGAACCGTGCTGTGCCATACTGAGCCATGTCGAGCCGAGTCGTACCACGCAGTGGAAAAGCGCCAACAGATACATTTGAAAGTTCTGTTATAATGTTACTCTGTGCGGTCGTCACCGGTCTATTAAATTCACAACATATTAAAGCGTCTTTGGTGTTTCCATGTTTTCTACAAAACAAAACTGGAAATCGAGGGGGTTATGACGTCATTGGCAGGCAACACAATAACACTATGGTCACGGTTCGTGTCACTAGTTAAAATTTCTTATTTCTCTGGATTTAAACATTCTTCTAAACATTTGGGATAATGTACACAAGTCAGCAAAATATATATCACTGTTCTAGTGGTTTTTGGATATTTTAATAAAAAAATCTTACATATTGTGCCTTTAAGCACAAAGTCAGCATATTAGAATGATTTCTGAAGGAACATGTGACAATGAAGACTGGCGTAGCCTTGGTGAGCATAATTAAAAATAATAATACTCATTTTAAAAATCTTACTCTTTTGAACAGTACTGTATATCTTCTGCTTTGATCTACACATAGTATATAATCGCTCAAGATTTAGTATAAAATGTAATATAACTGCCTCAGAACACTGTGAGGACCCCCTACATAGGATTCAATGTTTGTCCAGTGGGGATCATGTAAAATGGACCAGACAGCATGAAAGTTTGCTGAAACAATGACAAAATAGCCATTTTGCCAATATCCAACATTATCCAAATGCCTGTGTGACCTAGGTGATGTCAGCTGAAATAGAAAACCATTACATTTTAAACAAACATTACCAAAGATTTTTATTTAGAGTAACATGCACCAATGAATCATTCACAATTAGACCAGAAGTGTGCATTAAGAAATTAAAAATGGTCAAATCTGATTAAATGCAACTGAAATCAACCTAACACCACAGGAAACAGATAAGCTCTAAAAACTGAAGAGTTTATCATTATTAACAGGAAGCCTTGATGAACACTGATTACTAGAGGAATAGGAAGTTATTTAAAATACAGACATGTTATTTTAAGAATATACACACAAACACTTTTGAGAATCACTGGGACAAGGGTCTACAGCAGCATCAGGGTCATCAGGGTGTGTGTGTGTGTGTGTGTCAGAGATAGGGTCTTTAGAGGACAGTCACATGCTTTTAACGCATGGTTCCAACAAGGACAGAGTGCAGAGGTCAAAACCCAAAGAGATATGGAAAGTTCAGAACATGTTCCTTCTGTCCCATACACAATAAATAAGGAACAGGGCAAGAGTTGCTGTTGATTGAAGCCAAGATTGCCTCACCCATAGAAATGAAAATTCCCTCTTTATCTCCTCCTCCATCTCTACGGCTCATTTACTGTAACTTCAACCTTTATAACATACAAAAAACAGCATCTCTTACCAAAAGTACAGTGTGATTACACAGATGGGATCACATGGTAGTGACAACAATAATAAAACAAAAATGTTTATTAATAATAATTATTATACCATATTAGTGATTAGCCATTATGGCCTTTTATACATCCTTCAAAAGCTTCAGACTTCAACATCCCTTATCAAAAGTACAGTATGGCTGAATTTACATTAACATTTACTTTAAAAATATATATACAAATATTTATAAATATAAATATATTTTAACCATTATTAATTTAATTATTCATTTAATGTTAACAAATATTATTCAAATCTACATGAGCATTTATTTTATTATTATTTTAAATATCATTACCGTTTCATAATAAAAAAAAATCAGAAAATGCACATTACACTGACAAAGCTGTCAGGACATTTTGGGATTAAAAAAATGTTATAAGCAGAAGCAACCATCGCAAATGG
>NW_015508317.1:0-1035 GCF_001515645.1 Sinocyclocheilus grahami | reverse complement strand
TCCTTCTTGAAAAGGATGCTGATTGTCATTATGACAGTTTATAATTATTATTAATTGAAGAGTTAATAACTTAAAAAGGGGTAATATGATGGTACCAGTCTATATTATCTAAACTATATTTACAAAGAGAACAAAGCCTAAGTTATAACTTTTATTCCAGGTCAAGATGTCAAGATATTTTTGTTGATGTGTACAGAAATATATTAGCAAAAGTTGGCATTGGCTATAAACATCTAAAACAAATCTTTAAATCTTTTTTTGTAGACTGACTCTACCAGAAGTAATTTAATAAAATGTTCCAATAATGGAATTGAAACCAAACTGTTCCAGTAATTTCCGGTTCTCAATTCCCAACCCTACAGAGAAATAATATACCACATTTGTTTCTAACTACATACATACCACCTGAAATAGAATGTGAGAGAGAGAAAGATGTGAGGTGACACAGGGAGGCCAATAACACCAGCCAGGAATGACAGCACAGGGGTTCTTGTGACAGCTCTCAAGAACAGTAGCCGTTGGCCCCGGAGAAACGGTGCATGAGGTGGTGAAACTGAAAAATGTCAAGGGCTGGAAACTTACAAGGCATTAACGACAATGGCTGCATTCTCCAGCCTAATATGGAAGAAGAATGGCAGGGGATGCCACAGTGATAAGAGCGTAATTGTGACTCAATGAGGACTTGTCTGGAATGCTGACAGAGGAATGATCCTGGAGGCAAAATTGTGCATCACTCAGAATGAGATGATGGTTATTAATGAGAGCATCATCAAGTTATAGAGATCAAGTTCTTTGCATGGTGAAACTCTCGCTCTCAAAGTCTCAGAGTTCATTTGCTTTCTATTGTAAATCTCTGCGTTTTTCTCTCAGCAGTGTGCTTAACACAACCCCATCGCTCTCCTGCTCTCTTCTTGACAGGACACTCGTGGGCTCCTCCCAAAGAAAAACAATCCAGCCCCAACAAAACCACACGCAATAAGTTTATGTGACGAGCGTTGAGTCTCTCTTCTCCGTGGCTTCATTAGAAAACTGCGG
>NW_015508316.1:24733-25032 GCF_001515645.1 Sinocyclocheilus grahami | reverse complement strand
GAGTAATGATGCTGAAAATACAGCTTTGAAATCACAGCAATAAATTACATTTTAAAATATTTCCAAATATAAAAGTTATTTTAAATGGTAAAATTATTTCAAAATTGTACTGTTTTTGCTGTATTTTGGATCAAATAAATGCAGGCTTGGTGAGCAGAAGAGAATTCTTTAAAAACAATAAAAATCTTACGGTTTAAAAACTTTTGGCTGGTATGTTGGAAGATATTAATAATTAATAAGGTGAATCTGAGATGTTTATTTGACAGTGATTTCACATTTCTTGTTTGTATGAAGGCTAA
>NW_015508316.1:17794-24535 GCF_001515645.1 Sinocyclocheilus grahami | reverse complement strand
TTTTTTTTTTTTTTTAATGCGACATGGAATTTAAATGTTTTTTTTTTTTGTGATGAATGCTGCCAAACATAGACAGTTATTATGAATTATTAACTGAAACTTGCAAATGAAAAACGAGGTCCCTGTTTGAATTGATTTTGTAGAATTGTTACCGAATTTAGTAAAAACTCACTTCATGCATAATAATAACTGACCAATCATTGGTCAGGACTCATCAGTACTCATGCACATCCTTAGCAAACAACCCAATATATTTATTAGACATCTTACCTTTGGGGAATTTAAGACAAGACCAGTTTATTTATTTTCGAGCAATCATAAGAAGAAGAAAAAATATATATGAAGATTCTTAAATGTTCTTGGGAATGCAAAATATTCTTAAGAAAATATGTTACAAAGAACTTTATTCTTAATTTGTCATGAATCTGGCCCCTGATCTGATCTGATTTGCAATGACTTATTTGTATATGCCATATTAAATATATGAGTGGTTTTGTTGGGCTAGCAGTGATGCTTAAGCAACCTTTGTCGTCATAACTCAAGCACGTGTTTCACTTTGACCTCTAACCTCCTGTCAGATAAAGTTCCCTTTGATTCCACTGGGCCACAAACACATAACCGCACAAGGCTCTGTCTTATAGAATGACTTCCTGTAAAAGCGTTTATGTCTGTAATCAGTCTGGATCAGAGGCTGCCATGTGTCCGAAGGCTCCTCCCCATCAATACACAGCTGACCTACCTTATTTTTTTTTTTTATATTTACGTCCTGTTAATGTTTGGCAGTACAGACTGACACTGATAATTACAGGTGTTTGTGTGTGTAACCAAGCAATTGCAAGCATGTATACTCTGTGTCGTTAATAACATTTGCCCAGCTTAACTAGTTAGTGATTGATGGGTTAGTGCATTGGTAGTTGTGAATGTGTTCTCTATTATTAAATGTGAATGTGCAAAGAACAGGAAACATGTTTAACACACCAGTTAAACTATCTAGTAAGATCTCGGTGCAAAAAGTACTTTATTTTGATGTAAACATACTTTTGTTTGGTGTTCAGTTTTTACTGTCTATCAGAAAAACATTATAATTAATGCATTCAGCTTAATGCTCAGTATTTTGTTCTGTTGCGTATCATGCATATTTTTGGAAATTAGGTGTTTAATGCACATGTTGCAGTGATTACTTTTAGCTCGTTGGATAAAATGCTCAATGCCTAATATATGCTTGTATAGGAGTAAAAGGGGATTAATTTTATTTCCTGTATGTGTTATTGATTCAAGCAGACCTTTGAATGTCTACAGAGGTTTCTGTGTAATCATAAAGAACTTTATAGCCTTATAATGAACTTTACTTGAAATGAAACAAACAAGTTGGCAAATCCAGCTTTATAAAAGCACAACCATGTGCCGTGAATTTTATGCATTCGATTTTGTTCATATTGTGATAACCTGATAATGCACATTACAGTAAGTAGACTCACAGACGAGATTACAACATTTCCAAGATTGCTTTTTTTTAATTGCCTTGTAATCTTATAATTGCTGTTTACTGACCGGAACAGTGTGATTATTGCTCAAGTGACCTACATAATGATTACAAGAAAAATAAATCTTACAAATATATTTAAACATGATTTTTGTCTCTTCTGTTTGTTTCAGCTGGATTTGACTGTCCCGTCTGCTCTAAGTTTGTCTGTTCAGATGAAATAGATGTTCATTTGCTCATGTGTTTCTCCAAACCCAGACTCCATTATAACGGTAAGAACAACCTTCACTACCACACATTGACCGCAGATCACTCTCTTTCTGTCCAGTTAGATCACTTACTGTTCCTGCAATCTTGAGCTCTCAAACAGAATTAAAGCTACTTAAAAATATCTGAAATAACAAAAAACTTTAATTTATTTTATGGTGGGCCTGCAAATTTGTTTCTGTCCTCCATTGTTTATTTCAATGCTGATTTGTTTTGTTGGGTAACAGCACCCCCATGTGTCATCATCTGACTCCTGCTGCTCTGAGCTTCTTTAGTGACGTTGTGATGTTTTCTCTTTCTGTAGATGATGTTTTGTCCCGGGACTCTGGTGAGTGTTCGATATGTCTGGATGACATGCTTCAGGGGGACACCATCGCTCGACTGCCCTGTCTCTGTGTCTACCACAAAGGGTATGAGAAATATTCACTAACACACACACACACACATACCTGCTGCCGTCTGTGGAAATCATCTCATCTTCTGCTCCTCCAGGTGTATTGATGAATGGTTTGAGGTCAACAGGTCGTGTCCAGAACATCCTACAGATTAACATTAAAACAGGTCAGATGTTAGACACTTTCCACAAATAGAGTGGTGTCACCAGTAACCAATAATTACAACAACGACAAAAAAAAGATACATTTTTTTTCTATCTGCAGATATTTCCAGTAAAGAAGACCAGCAGAGAAGGGCTCAGCTAATGTCTTTCTCCAGGATCTGACTCTCTTTGACACTAGATGATAAATCCATCATCATCTGAGACCAATATGGACTAAAACCTGCAGTGCCAAATCTAAATGAAATCATGCATATACTTTGCACAGTTCTGTTAACGAACCTGAAGGCTGTTTATCAGTAATCTAGCTGCCATCTTTACACATGGAGCTCTTTAGAGATCAGATGGGTGGACTGCAGTATTACTGCTTCATAGGTTAGGGTAACATATCAGTGGTTTCATGATCCATAACCACAACAGGACTTTGTTAAACTGTTTTTAACCAAAGTAAGAGTTGTGTAGAAAAGACATGAATGTAGAGGACGATGACTGACAGAATGTGAGTAAAGGAGGAACATGGACCTAATCGAAGATATTTTCTGTACACTTCGATTTTTGAAATTATATTTAAAATGGATGAACCAGTTGTGAATGTTTTTGATAAATGCTGTTAAAAAAATGTTTTCTAATGTGCTGCTGTGTATGTAACAGGTGCTATAACAGATAATATAAATTATCATTTATATATAAATAAATTCTAAGGGCTCTAGAATGTAAAAATGTGTCATTTTCTACTTTGTTTCTGTATGACCATTATTCTGTCCAACAACATTAGGTGTTTCTATATTATTAGTTTATAATGTGTGAATGTGTATGTATTTTTATATATACACAACTATGTAAAAGTCTTAGGCCACTAGTATTTTCACCAACAAAAATGGTTTTAATCCAGTTATTTCTGTAGTGTTTTAGCAGGAAATATAAGTCTACATTTCCAAACATTATTTTAGCCATTAATTGTAATAATCCAGTACTGTAAAAAGTTTTAGGCACTTGTGTAAAAATGCTGTAAAGTGAGGATGATTTCAAAAATAATGCCATAAATAGATTTTATTTATCAATTAACTTCTATTAATGAAATTAAATCAACATTTGGTGTGACCACCCTTTACTTTTTAAACCCCTTTTGTCCTAGGTGCACTTGCGCATAGTTTTTCATGTTGATTTGCAAGCATTTCTTGAAGCATCTCCGAGACGTTGCCACAGTTCTTCTGGTTTTAGTCTGTTTTTTTCCTGATTCTTCATGTCATTCCAGACAGTCTGGAAGATGATGAGATCTGGGCCCATATTCACAAAACATTTTATCTTATCACTAAGATTTTACCTAAATCGAGGTAAAAGTTTCCAGCTAAGTTTTCTCTTAAAACCTATTCACAAAGCTGCTGAGACAAACTTATGCCTTATTTTGCCTTATTCAAATAAAGTAAAAAAAAAAAAAAAACACACTTTCAAATAAAGTTTTTAAAATGCAGGCTGTCACTAATTAAACAAGTATATGTTCAGTTAATTGTCAGCCTCTTACATGTGTGCTCTTTGTAAACAATTAGCGGTTATGCATATAAACAGCCTTTTAATTAACAGAGTAGAATAATCATGGCTGATGGCAAGGCATGTAAACGTAAAAGAAAACCAAACTGGACGCAAGAACAGCTGTTACTTTCATATATTCTAGATTCATTGCATGTAAAGGGAAACATTTCAAAAGTTTTTTTTTTTTAATTTTGATGATTAGAGCATACGGTTCATGAAAGTCAAACATCCAGTATCTCAAAATATTAGAATATTTACATTAGAGTTTCATTAAATGACAATACCTACAGTGTAAATTCCGGGTATCTCTTGTTCTTTGAAACCACTATAATGGGGAAGACTGCTGACTTGGCAATGGTCCAGAAGACAATCATTGACATCCTCCACAAAGAAGGTAAGTCAGTCGGAACTTGCACATCTTTTAAATATCACGCCATGAATATCATTTTGTTGTCATCTATCATCCTTCAGGTCAACTGGTAAACGTTCTTGACGTTCTCCTTGTCCTCTTTTGAAACCCCTCATAGTGATTCCAACATGCACTTTGACAAACATCAAGAGGCTGATTTGGGCATCACAGGTACAGTACTTTAGTGAATTAAATCTTAATTCACAGAAAGATATTGAAACAACTTTTTCCCCCAACTCCATCTACTGTCAAAAATGAAAAACTTTCTAGCCAAATAAAAGAGATGCCGGACCATGCATTCATTACTTTTCATTTCGGTGACTGCAGCTGTTTATATTGCAGTATTTCTAAATCACTAAGTGTTTGCCTCCTACTGGTCCAAAATGGTGCTGCCAAATTTCTACACAAAAGCCATGAAAGCAATCATCACTACTTTTCTGAGCGCTCTTCATTGGGCCTATCCAATTTAGAATTGATTTTAAATTCTCTCATTTGTGTACAAGTCCCTACATAACCAAGCTCCCAACTATTTAGCTGATTTGCTGCGTCTTTATTTTCCCCAGAGAAGTCTTAAGATTGAGCGGTCAGAACCTTCTTATATACAGTACAGTAGTCCCCCACTCTAGACTGAAACTAGGAGGGGACCAAGCGTTCTCTGTGGTAGGGCCACAGTTATAGAGAGATCAGATTGGCACCTTCGTTTAATTTTTACATTTCTTTTATAAACCTTATCTTTTATCCTTGGCTTTTTAACTGCTGTGTCTTTCATGTGTTAACAGTTGGATTTTGATTGTGGATTCTGTTTAGTACTCTGTCTTTTAAGTGTTGATAACTTTGACAACTGAGCTTTTTGAGTTGGTGCTTTTTAACATCACTAACAGTCAGTGGAAAACAGCTCATCTTCCGGTTCTTCCAGGTGCATTGATGAAATGGTTTGAGGTCAACAGGACCTTTAGTCCAGAACATCCCACAGATGAACATTAAAACGGGTCACATGTTAGACAGTTTCCACTAACAGAATGTATTCATATCATTTACAAATCCCTTTTTTTCTTATTTTTTTGTGTGATAAATATTGCACAAAAAAGTGTACCATATTCATATCATATTCCACACAAAACTGTATTTTTGTTACCTATAGAAGCATCCTTAGGATCTGACTCGATTTGGCACTAAATGGTGAATCCATTTGGACCTAAAATCTCATGTGCCAAATCTAAATGAAAGTATGTATATGCTGCACACAGTTCTGATAACAGACCTGAAGGCTGTTGAGTTGTTATAATGTGTGAACTAGTTGCAATCTTTACCCATGAAGCTCTTTAAAGATCAGATGGTGGAATACAGTATTACTGCTTCATGTCTAGTGGTTTCATGATCAGTAACCACAGGATGGAATACCACCATTTTCACCATGGCATGTGTCTTTTTATTTAGAGGAATTAAATAAAGGAAGAACTGTAAAATAACTGTAGAATAATAATTTGTTTGTGATCAATTTAAGCTGTCTGCAAATGATATAGATGTTGTAAATATTCAGTTTCAATCTTATTTGTATGCCTGATATGTTGAAAATGCTAAATGGAAAAATGCTTCATGTCTAATCAAATTAATTACATGAATCATGTGAATAACAGCTCATATTGTCAGTTCAAAATTTGAGTAGTTTGATCTTTCAAACAGTGGCAAATGTGTGAATTTACTACATTACAAAATGTCATGTTATTGCCTAAATAACTTGACTGATGGCTCCCTCAAATCACTGTGCAATGAGAATCTTGTTTCATGTTGAAAACTCAATCCAGTGGTACTGAAATTAAATATTTTATGTTGTAAATATTGTAAATATACTATATTTCTAATTGTAACAGTATTATTAAAATGTAATTGTTTTGCCATGAAATGAGCAAATACACTGCTACTGATTTCTGAATCAAAAAGATGATCTTGCTGCATAATTAATATTCCTGTGTTTAAATGCCCATAAAGCCTTCGTCACACAAATAACCGCACCTCAAACTTGTCTTTTATAAAATTATTCTTTGCTACACAGAATTGTACAATTTTGACATCAAAGTATTTAAATTACTGATCAAAACTAATAAGGTAAACTAATTCTCATGAACAAAACTGTGTATGAACTATAAGATATGCGCTGGATATTTCTCTTGAAAAGGATCGGTAACCTTGCGGCCATATTGAAAGTGAAAGTATAAATCCAAGACTTCATGTTGTGTTTTTTGTTTGTTCTGAGATTCAACATGGCTTTTCTCTCTCTCTAGAATTCCTTCTCCGCTCTTAAGTCTAAATCAAAATAATTCAGAAGCAATAAATAGCCTGTACCATACACCACATTAACGCATGCATTAAGATTAAACATTATTTTTGTGTGTGTGTACTTAGAGCTTGGCAATAAACTCTCGCACCGAGTTATGCAAGATATTTGCCAAAGGTGAGACTACATGTGTTCAGTGTTTAGAATATAAATTTGCAAGC
>NW_015508316.1:9538-16695 GCF_001515645.1 Sinocyclocheilus grahami | reverse complement strand
CAGAAGTTCATTGTGGACTGGGCTGAAGGGAAAGAGAATCAGGATATCCAGCTCATGTTTCCACCATCAGAACTGTGCTGACAAAGGGAGTCGCTGGCATTGGAAAAACAGTCTCTGTGCAGAAGTTCATTGTGGACTGGGCTGAAGGGAAAGAGAATCAGGACGTCCAGCTCATATTTCCACTTCCTTTCAGAGAAATCAACCTGATGAAGGACAAAACACTCAGTCTTTCAGATCTACTTCATGTCTTTTTCCCTGAAACCAAAGAAATGGAAATATCCAGTGATGAATATAAAGTGTTGTTCATTTTTGATGGTCTGGATGAATGTCATCTGTCTCTGGATTTTCAGAGCGATGTGAGGTTGCGTGATGTAAGTGAATCAGCCTCAGTGGATGTGCTGCTGATGAACCTCATTGTGGGCAATCTGCTTCCCTCTGCTCTCATCTGGATCACCTCCAGACCAGCAGCAGCTGATCTCATTCCCTCTGAGTGTGTCCATCGAGTGACAGAGGTACGAGGCTTCAGTGATCAACAGGAGGAGGAATACTTCAGGACCAACATCAAACGTGAGAAGGACTATGAGAAGAAAGTCAAAGATGAAGACATGATTGTCAAACTGGGGAAACTGGCTTTCGAGCAGCTTGTGAAAGGCAACCTGATCTTCTATGAGGAAGACCTGAGAGAGTGTGGCATTGATGTGACAGAAGCATCACTGTACTCAGGATTGTGCACTCAGATCTTCAGAGAGGAGTTGGGCTTGTATCAGGGGAAAGTCTTCTGCTTTGTTCATCTGAGCATCCAGGAACATCTAGCAGCTCTATATGTGCCCCTCTCCTTTACTAAGAACAACGTAAATGTGTTTGACCGAACTGAACAAAGTCAGTTTCCTAAAATTTTTAACCAGAACAAATCATTATCTAGCTTGCATCAGAGAGCTGTGGATGAGGCTTTACAGAGTAAGAATGGACATCTGGATATTTTCCTGCGTTTTCTTCTGGGTCTCTCATTGGAGTCCACAGGAAGCTGCTTCTACAACAAAGAGGAAACAGTTGAGTACATCAAGCAGAAGATCAGGAGGAATCGCTCTCCAGAGAGATCCATCAATCTCTTCCACTGTCTGAATGAACTGGGTGATGATTCACTGATGCAGGAGATCCAAGATTATCTGAAATCTGGAAAAATAAGAGAAACCAAACTCTCCTCTTCACAGTGGTCAGCTCTGGTTTGTGTGTTGCTGACATCAGAGCAGAAGATGGATGTTTTTGATCTAAACCAGTTTATTGGAGCACACAATACAGCAGATGAAGTTCTTCAGAAGCTGCTGCCTGTGGTTAAAGAATCCAGATCAGTTCAGTTACAATGACAGCAATCACTACAATGACAAAACACGATCACGTTTATGATTTTAGCATGTGCTTTCTTACCAAAGCAACAAAATGATAAATTCATATATGTCATATATATATTTTATACCAGAACTGAGAGTGTGAAGAGTGTCATTGTTCTCTACAGGTTGAGGGATTGTGGCGTCACAGATGAAGGTTGTGCTGCTCTGGCTTCAGCTCTGAGATCAAACCCCTCACACCTCAGAGAACTGGATCTGAACTATAATAACATAGGAGACACAGGAATTAATCTGCTTTCTGCTGGACTAAAAGATGTTCATTGTAGACTAGAGAAACTGATGTAAGAGTGTATAAAATTACAAAATCCTCCTTCATTCTCATCGTACTGTGAATATAGAGTACAAAAAAAAACACCTTCAGATAACTGAAGAGAATGTTTCCTTAAACTTAATTAGAATAATTGTGTTATAAAAAGTGTCTGACATCATTTTAATTACATTTTCATGCATGCATCTAGCAGATGTTTTTATCCAAGGCGACTTGCATTGCATTCAGGGTAAACATTTTATTGTTTCTTGCATTCCTTGGGAATTGAACCAATGATATTGGTGTTGCTTGTGCCGTGCTCTACTGTTTGAGCAACAAGATTTATATCATAACTTCACATCATCTATATATTGTTGTAATGACAACTGCTTTCATTTGATACAGATGTGTTGATGATTTTGGAGTAAAATGAAAGATCCTTAACATTATGATACTGAAATGAATCTCCTCAAGCACCGTGTAGAAGCTGGTCTGAATCTTAGACTGAATTAAGTCTCTCTCTCTGATTGTGAAGTTTCTGCTAATCTGATCTGTAAATCCTGAACTAAGAGACTGAAGAGTGTCATTGTTCTCTACAGGTTGAATCATTGTGGTGTCACAGATGAAGGCTGTGCTGCTCTGGCTTCAGCTCTGAGATCAAACCCCTCACATCTAAAACACTTGGATCAGTCTGGAAATGAAATGGGAGTTTTTGGAGTCAAGCAGCTTTCTGATCTACTGCAGGATCCTCTTTGTGAACTGAAAATACTGAGGTAAGTTTGTATAAAATGTCTCAAGATCCTCCTTTCCATGAGCACACATAAACTAATTTGAGGTACAACAGTTTTGTCCACAGAGACGGTGTGAGCCTGTGACTATACATGGACGGAGTGCATACATCCATATCACACACGCATATAACCAAATGCCGTGTTAACATGGTTTTTATGCATTACACCTTCTATATAGAGTCTATAGTTATGTGATTTATGTGCTTAATGTGTGTATCAATACAAGTTAGCAGCAGTTTTCTGCTGTAAGTATAATCTAATATCTCCTAATTATTAATAGGAATAACCACATACACACAAGAGTCATTTTCCAAATCTGTATAGTTAAAATTCTAGTTCATTTATACAGTGTATAAATTTGACGTTCAAGATGGCTGCCTCGGTATGTAGCTCCTTGGTACTTTTACTATTTTTGTTTGTCCCGTTTAAAGTAGATTTTTTTCCATTCAGCTTTACTATAGGGACAAACTCCTAGACAACAGAAATAGCACACCAAATAACTTTTTGCCGACAATTGAACAATCTGACGTTTTACTCCACATTCTAGTCGGAGGAGCTGTGATCCGGTAAAAACGCTCCAAGTGACGCAAATGAGGGAAGCGTGCTGGTGCGCTCGTGAAATTCCAACAGCGTGGTGTTAGGACTCCACTGCTGAGCATTCATCTGGCGAATCTCCTCTCCCTAGTAAATAAAACGAACAAACTACTACTCCTCACCTGCACAAACAAGGACTTTTTAAACTCTGCTGCCCTTTCCTTCACGGAAACCGGGTTGAACGGAGCCAACCCAGACAGCGCACATCATCTAACAGGTTTCCGGCTGTTCAGAGCGGATTGAGTCACTGAGTCATCGGGGAAAACAAGATTATGTTTTTATATCAACGATGGCTGGTGTACAGCTGCGACAGTTTTAAAGAAGATGTGCTGCCCAAATTTGGAAGCTCTCTTCATTAACTGTAAACTTTTTTATTTGCCGCGGGAGTTTTCCTCGTTTTTTCTGGTGAGTGCATACATTCCTCCCGACGCGTGTGTGAGCATGGCCCTAGAATAGCTGGCTGATCAGATCACACACACACAGCAGCATTACCCAGACTCTTTCATTATCATTCTCTGTGATTTTAATAAAGCTAATCTCACCCGAGAACTGCCTAAATACATACAGCACATCACATGGCCCCCAGGGGGCGGCTCTGGGACTCTCTGATCACTGTTTGGTTCATCTTCTACCAGCCTACAAGCAGAAATGTAAATCTGCTAAGCCAGTAGTAAGAACTGTAAAGAGATGGACAAATGAAGCAGAGCGGGATTTACAAGCCTGCTTCAACTGCACTGAATGGAGTGTTTTTGAGGCTGCAGCCACTAATTTCTCTAGCTCACTGACACCGTGACATCCTACATCAGTTTCTGTGAGGACGTCTGTTTCCACTAGGACTTATTTAACATTTAACAATGACAAAACTTGGTTCAATGCAACACTCAAACAGCAAATCACCAGTCCAAAGAGGATGCCTACAGCCCAAATACACACTGAAAAGGGAGATAAGAGTGGCTATGAGAAACTACTCTAAAAAGCTGAAAAAAGTTTTCAAGCAACTACCCTACATTAGAGTGGAAGGACCAGAAAGCCGTCACCAGCTACAAGACATCATCCCCCACCACTATGGAGAATAAACTTTTAGCCAAGTGTTTGAATGAGTTTTGCAGGTTTGAAAAGCCTGGTCTCACACCCACACCCGCTCTGACCGTCTCACAACACAGCCATCAACACCTCCCTCCCCTCTAATGCTTCTCAGCCTGCACATCAGATCTGTGAAGATGATGTATGCAAAGTCTTCAGGAAACAGAAGATGAGGAAAACCAAAGGCCCACACAATGTCTCTCCAGCCAGCCTCAAAGCCTGTGCTGTCCAGCTGTCATCCATCTTCACACTGATCTTCAACAGATCACTGGAGCTGTGTGAAGTCCCATCCTGCTTCAAATGTTCCACCATCATCCCTGTACCTAAGAAACCAAAAATCACAGGACTAAATGACTACAGACCTGTTGCTTTAATGTCTGTGGTCATGAAGTGGCAGCAGTGGAGTCATTCAGATTCCTGGGCACCACCATCTCAAAGGACCATGTGGGACATTCACATTGACTCCATTGTGAAAAAGGCCCAGCAGAGGTTGTACTTCCTTCGTCAACTGAAAAAGTTCAACCTGCTACAGGCGCAGATGAGTTTTACTCAGCTGTTATTGAGTCGGTTGTGTGCACTTCTATAACTGTCTGGTTTGGGTCAGCCAACAAATCATATATAAGAAGACGGACTGTTAGGACAGCTGAAAGGACAATTGGTGTGAAACCTTTAGGACTTCTACAACTCCAGAGTGAAGAAATGGCCAGGTAACAGGTTATAAAGCCATCATCCAATGAGTGGAATAACCCCATCATGCTTGGACCTAAAAAAAAGGATAATTCAGCTTTTGCCTAGACTTTCAGAGCTTCAACTCATTGAGTAAATTTGATCTTACCCCATGCCCAGAGTGGATGAGTTGATAGACAAACTTGGTAGCGCAAAATTCTTCACAACCATTGATCTATCAAAAGGCTATTGGCAAGAGCCCTTAAGTCCAGACAGCAAAGAACTTACAGCTTTCAAAACTCCATTTGGACACTATAATTTCCGGGTTCCTCCTTCATGGAGCCACTGCCACCTTTCAGAGGATGATTGATCAGATCCTCTGGGGCACTCAAGATTTCGCCCCGCCACCGCATACTTGGATGACATTATCATCTATATTAAGACTTGGCAGAACCATCTGCAGCATCTCAAGGAAGTGCTATCCAGGATAAAGGCAGCTGGACTTACCATTCATCCAGACAAGTGCACCATAGCCAAAACTGAGACCTGCTACATTAGTCATGTGCTGCAATCCTATACAAGTGCTCCAAGCGATAAATGAGGGAAGCATGCTAGTGCGTTTGTGGAATTCCGACAGCATGGTTTTAGGCCTCCGCTGCCAAGCATTCATCTGGCGAATCTCCTCTCCCTAGCAAACAAAACAGATGAATTACAACTACTCACCCGCACAAACAAGGACTTTTTAAACTGGGACATGGAGTCGTACGCCCTCAAGTTGGTAAGGTTGAGGCCATTAAACATGCAGAGCGCCCTACAACATCAAAAAAATAGTTTTTAATGAGATTCATTTAAAAACGTGCTCATTCATTCCGGAGCGAACACCTACTGTCTTTTGCTCTGAGGATAATTTAGTTGTGGCTTTGAAAATACTTTCATTAGTGGAGTAAAAACAGAGAAAGTAACTGGCAATATTGTATTTTTAATGTATGCTATTGAACTGTTGTATCAGACTCACAATTGTGCTGTTGGTCTGAATATCTGCACAAATTTGATTACCAGCAGCCTCGTGCCTACAGACAAATAACAAAACATCAGAACAGAAAATGTTTTTTTTTAATTTTATTTTTTAAGTTAATTAGTTTATTGGAGCACAAAATAGGAAGGAAAAATGAAGTTCTTTTTCTGCTGCCTGTGGTCAAGTAATCCACACAAGGATAAAAATGAGCAGCAACAGTGTATTTTTTGTATATTGATGCTGTGTGTTTAGGACTGTTTGTCCTGTAATAATGTTTATGTGAATGTTGTATTGCCTCTATAAATCTGTAGTTTACACATTTTATTTTATAATTGCAGTTAGTATCAGTTCACCATGCATCTTTAATCTCTACAGGTTGTGTAAGTGTGGTGTCACAGATGAAGGTTGTGCTGCTCTGGCTTCAGCTCTGAGATCAAACCCCTCACACCTGAGAGAACTGGATCTGTCTGGAAACAAACTAGGAGCATCAGGACTGAATCTGCTCTCTGATGGACTGAAGGATTCTCACTGTAAACTGGAAACACTGTGGTAAGTTGGTATAAAGGTCAATAATGAATAAAAGAATCAAAAACTAAATACAATTTAAAAAATTTCATGATTATGTAATTTTAGAGTTTGCTTAATCTTCATTAGATTCTTTCCAAAATTGACAGTTTTTACTTCAGAACCCTCTGCTTTGTGTTGGGTCCTGATCAGGTTTATTTGTTATAAGAACCATCGGGTTGTATGTTATCTAGCTTATTATAGTACTTGCCACATAAGTAAATAATTGGAGACAAATTATTGATTTGAGTTAAAATATTTTATCACAAAACTCAATGCCAGCTAGCAACCAAACCAAGGCTAGCGAACAAGCTCAAGCAAGACGGGACCATTTAATGGATAATATACAGTTGTATCACTTACTACACAGCTTTTCACTAAATGAGTAATTTTGTAGACGAGAGATTTACTTGAGTTGAAAATGTTTCAAAAACCTACGTGTTTAGTAATCAGTTGCAGTGCACAAAAACATTCTGGCAACAATATTATATTGCAATTGCATTACTCCTTTGATTTCATTTTTAATTAAACTCATAACTGATGCAAAATAGCACATGATGTAGTTGTATACATGATGAACAGAGTACAGAACAGAGTAGACAGACCATTGCCTAACCCTAACAACCCACTGTGCTAGTTTAAGTTTCTTTTTTCTGATAGTGAAGTTCCCGCTTACCTGAGCTGTAGATCCAGAACTGAGAGACTGGAAAAATGTCATTGTTTTCTCCAGGTTGAGTTATTGTGGTGTCACAGATGAAGGTTGTGTTGCTCTGGCTTCAGCTCTGAGATCA
>NW_015508316.1:8633-9097 GCF_001515645.1 Sinocyclocheilus grahami | reverse complement strand
ATTCTTTCCAAACTTTTTGAGGCATGTTAGTGTGTCAGTCTTCAACGAATCCTAAGCCTTATAAAACTTACTCGCCTTGTCTGCAAGTTCTCTTGGTTGTTCATGACAAAAATGATGACATTGTGGCACTAGCAAAAGTGCGCACTGACTTCACTATAGATTCCATTTTACATGGCGGTGTACATCCCTTTTTTTTGTAACTTGAGGCAGGGCAACATTGACTGGAGATATATGGAAAGAGCTTGTAAGATCAAACACAAATGTATATATTTACTGAAAGTATGTAAGCATTTCAAAGAATTTTGTAGGCTTTATGGATTTACGTACAATCCCTTCACTACCTTAAATGTTTAAGATTGTGTTTCATTTTAAGTGTTTTGTTTTGTAAAGCATTTAGTCATAAAACAAAACAACTGTTTCAATGCATAAATACAAGTGTTTGCCTGTTACCTTTTATTGGACGC
>NW_015508316.1:4777-5085 GCF_001515645.1 Sinocyclocheilus grahami | reverse complement strand
GTGTGTGTGTGTGTGTGTGTGTGTGTACACTTGTACAGCTATCTTTGTGAGGGCCGGTTTGAGTTTTAGACCATCAGAGTGAATTCAAAATTTTGGCCAGTCCTCACTTTCTGAGACCCCTTTAAAGGCCTGTTTGAGGGTCAAGACTTGGTGTTATGGGTCAGGTTATCATTGGGTAAAGGGTAGGTTTAGGGTAAGGGTTTGGTTGAGGCACTTAGTTCTGATGGGTAGGGTTAGGGTTAGGAGCTAGAGATCGCATTGTCTCAATGAATGTCCTCGCAAAGATAGCTATACAGAGTTGTGTGTGT
>NW_015508316.1:0-765 GCF_001515645.1 Sinocyclocheilus grahami | reverse complement strand
TGTGTGTGTGTTTGGCCGATCTCAGACATGGGTTTTGTAATTAAAACATGGGTAAGGTTTTCCAAGACTTTTCCATGCAGGTCATGTTTGTGCAAGCAATACAACACAGTAGAGCGGTGCAGCACTACTCCTGTCCTGTTTAATCTTCCTGCAGGTCCTTAGTAGTGATTTGGGGCTTTTGATTTTACTAGCAGGAAACATAGTTAGGGTTTGTGTGGTCCATGTGGTTTATGTGATCTTTCTGCATACTGAGAAGAAATAAATAAGTGTGATCTCTGAATTGGCATACATGATTAAATGCAGAAAAAGGAAATGATAAAAAGATGATTTAGGTTATGCATGACTTCTGTCTGTTCTGTTTGTTTCATCAGGATTTAAATATCCAGTTTGACTGTCTAGTTTGTCTGTTTTGATGAAATAGATGTTTGTTTGGTCATGTTTTTCTTCAAACCCAGACTCCATTATAACAGTAAGAACAACCTTCACTATCACACATCTTTCTATCCAGTTAAATCATTGGCCTGTTTCTACAATTTTGTGCTCTCAAACAGAGTTGAAGGTACTGAAAAAATAGCCAAAAGCTTGAATATAACATTTTATTTCATGACTAGCTATTGGCTCCACTGACAAACTGTTTCTTTCCTGCACTATTTTTAATGCTGATTTTTTTGTTGTTGTTGTTGTGTAATAGCTCTGATGCTGATAGTGATGCTGTGATGATTTCTCTTTCTGTAGATGATGTTTTGTCCCGGGACTCTGGTGAGT
>NW_015508315.1:21713-25054 GCF_001515645.1 Sinocyclocheilus grahami | reverse complement strand
CCTTTGCCTGCCTCTCTCACTAGAGCATGTAGCTTATGAGTACTATATTAAAATCCCAGGACACCCCTAGTCCGAACGTTCACTGCTATTTATTACTTCGCATTGTCTGACTTGAATATTCCATTCATTCATAAAGAGACAGCAGAGATTCTACAATGGGTTACATTTGAGAGCTATTGAGTTAGAAAATAGAGTAAATGAAGTCGCCTATTAGGTGATTAGTCTGATTAACATGACACACACAGAGCGAGAGAGAGAGAGATATGAATACTCAAATCTAGGTTTCTAGATTCTAGGTTTATGTTTATGATTGTCATATTTTACATTTTGCGTTCTGCTCTTTTTATGGAGATTTCAAGTATTTTAGTTCATACAATAATACATTTATTTCAATCCCCTGCTGGAAAAAAAAAATACAAACCATCACATAATTTGTAATGGTTTTACTGGTTATAATGAAAATTGTATTGGTTTTAATGGAAACTGTAATGGTGCCTGTTGGTCTCTACTGGTAATTGGTTGCCTTCTATTGGTGGCTTTTATTAAAACCACTAAATCCTAATGTAATATGTCTCAAAACACACTACAGGATACCATCATTTAATGGTTAAAAGTTGATGGTTTGTAGTGGTATTTGTAGTGGAAATCTTTAGAATTTATGTGATGGTTTCTATTGTTTTTGTCAGCAGGGTCACCATGGGTTTTGTGATGTTATTTGCCATAAATGCGACAGGATTGATGAAATATTGTGAGATAGTAGCGACTGTTTGTAGTTGTGGTGGGCCTATTTGGGAGAAAATCCAGGGCCGTTTTTCACTCCCAGTCCGTCGCTGGGTAGCAATAAAGCAGCTATGTCCGATTTATAAACAAAACATTAAATCCAAATGATTAATTGATTAATTGAGCTGATTCTGAGTTGGGTTCAGCTCATTGACTTAATGATTCAGTCGCAACGGTTAGTCACCCTAAACATTATCAGCCACTTACAATTCATTTCTGTTTTCAAATGTGTGTTATTATTCTTACTGTGTATGATTCCATGAATATGTATCATTATATACAAGCATAACATAGAAAAAAACTTTTTTTTTTGGACAGTACCAGCAACACTTGTGATGTCAAGGGGTCAGAACAACCGTGTCCAACAGTGTGATTGAGTATCCATCCCTATAAGCCTATTGGAGCTGTTGGGCGTTTATTCATCTCTGACCTTCATCATCAATGCACCTGCACCTGCACACAACACACACACACCCCTCTCTCTCTAGAGAGTTCCCTGTCTGTATAAACCCCCAGGGGAGTCACTCTTATTGTAAGACAATTTCTATGATAAGATCCTTAATTGCGCATACAAGCACACAAGCAAACATACACACTGACATGCACATACTTAAACCTTACCTAAACTTTTTTTTTTTCTTTCCCCCCCCCCCGTTTTGTTGTTGAACTGAACACATGAATGCATGAAAAGGTTGGAAAGAAATTAAGTCTTGGTTCCAATTCAGTAAACATGCAAACAGAGATGGCATTCAGCTCAGCAAACACAGATCTCTATCTTTTTCTCTCCATGCAGCCTGACCTACATAGTGGAGAACTACTGCCTGATGGTGCATGCAGCTGCCACAAGAATACACACGCGCGCAATCAGATACGCATGTAATGCACCAGACATTATGTGTATTCATGCTTGAAATCCACAAGATTCATTCAGCTTTTTCATCACTATTGTGATTCCTTCAAACATAAAATATTCGGCATGGAGTCACAATATATACAGTGGGTACGGAAAGTATTCAGACCCCCTTAAATTTTTCACTCTTTGTTATATTGCAGCCATTTGCTAAAATCATTTAAGTAATTTTTTTTCCTCATTAATGTACACACAGCACCCCATATTGACAGAAAAACACAGAATTGTTGACATTTTTGCAGATTTATTAAAAAAGAAAAACTGAAATATCACATGGTCCTAAGTATTCAGACCCTTTGCTCAGTATTTAGTAGAAGCACCCTTTTGATCTAATAAAGCCATGAGTCTTTTTGGGAAAGATGCAACAAGTTTTGCACACCTGGATTTGGGGATCCTCTGCCATCCCTCCTTGCAGATCCTCTCCAGTTCTGCCAGGTTGGATGGTAAACGTTGGTGGACAGCCATTTTTAGGTATCTCCAGAGATGCTCAATTGGGTTTAAGTCAGGGCTCTGGCTGGGCCATTCAAGAACAGTCACAGAGTTGTTGTGAAGCCACTCCTTCGTTATTTTAGCTGTGTGCTTAGGGTCATTGTCTTGTTGGAAGATAAACCTTCGGCCCAGTCTGAGGTCCTGAGCACTCTGGAGAAAGTTTTCGTCCAGGATAACCCTGTACTTGGCCGCATTCATCTTTCCCTCAATTGCAACCAGTCGTCCTGTCCCTGCAGCTGAAAAACACCCCAACAGCATGATGCTGCCACCACCATGCTTCACTGTTGGGACTGTATTGGACAGGTGATGAGCAGTGCCTGGTTTTCTCCACACATACCGCTTAGAATTAAGGCCAAAAAGTTATATCTTGGTCTCATCAGACCAGAGAATCTTATTCAGGTGTTTTTTAGCAAACTCCATGCAGGCTTTCATGTGTCTTGCACTGAGGAGAGGCTTCCGTCGGGCCACTCTGCCATAAAGCCCCAACTGGTGGAGGGCTGCAGTGATGGTTGACTTTCTACAACTTTCTCCCATCTCCCAACTGCATCTCTGGAGCTCAGCCACAGTGATCTTTGGGTTCTTCTTTACCTCTCTCACCAAGGCTCTTCTCCCCCGATAGCTCAGTTTGGCCAGACGGCCAGCTCTAGGAAGGGTTCTGGTCATCCCAAACGTCTTCCATTTAAGGAATGGAGGCCACTGTGCTCTTGGGAACCTTAAGTGCAGCAGAAATTTTTTTGTAACCATGGCCAGATCTGTGCCTTGCCACAATTCTGTCTCTGAGCTCTTCAGGCAGTTCCTTTGACCTCATAATTCTCATTTGCTCTGACATGCACTGTGAGCTGTAAGGTCTTATATAGACAGGTGTGTGGCTTTCCTAATCAAGTCCAATCAGTATAATCAAACACAGCTAGACTCAAATGAAGGTGTAGAACCATCTCAAGGATGATCAGAAGAAATAGACAGCACCTGAGTTAAATATATGAGCGGCACAGCAAAGGGTCTGAATACTTAGGACCACGTGATATTTCAGTTTTTCTTTTTTAATAAATCTGCAAAAAATGTCAACAATTCTGTGTTTTTCTGTCAATATGGGGTGCTGTGTGTACATTAATGAGGAAAAAAAAATTAACTTAAATGATTTTAGCAAATGGCTGCAATATAA
>NW_015508315.1:18742-19574 GCF_001515645.1 Sinocyclocheilus grahami | reverse complement strand
TTGGTTAGCTGGGCCAGTGTGTGCTGTGATTGGTTAGCTGGGCCAGTGTGTGTTGTGATTGGCAGCACTCGGCGGGAAATGTCGAAATGTCATGCCCCTTACCACAGCCGCCTGCAAGCTTCAGTGTAAATATTGCGTCAAAATCAAATCAATGATTTAAACCCGTCCCATTCGTCGATATTTGTGATATCACAATATGAGTTGTAGTCCAAAAGAGTCGTTTGTTGTAGTTTTTGAAAAGTGATTTCTGTTAAATAAAATATCTCCTTTTGAAGTGGACATTGAACGTTGTAACTTTGCAGATCTTTTTTATGCTCAAACAGCAACATTACAGACTAACTAAAGTTGAAAAAGTGAAAAAGCATAATAGGACCCCTTTAAACCAGCAAACAGAGACAAATGGAGTGATACAAACAGTGATGTTCACAAAAAGTGAAGTTCCCAGTGCTGTTGGGCTGTTATATCAGTAATCTTGGAATGCTGCATCATCAGATTTAAGGACCAGAATTATAGGCCTATTCATCTGAATAACCAGAAAAGACAGAAGAGATGTGTGAACAGAATTAGGAATTCAAACTAGCATAATCTGCATGAGCATCACAGCTCAAGGTGTACCTCACTCTTCAATTTTAATTGTGGGGTATGCAAGAATAATTTCATTACTTCTTCAAGGCCACTGCCTACTATGATTTGGCACTTCAGAGTGAAACTTAATGAATTCTTAACTCACAGCAGGAAGGTGAAAATAAAAAGAGCAAACACGAAGACCTCACAGAGTCATGGAGCCGAGACACTTCCTCCAACCATCAGAAGCCCCAGACAGACTTCATTC
>NW_015508315.1:16425-17346 GCF_001515645.1 Sinocyclocheilus grahami | reverse complement strand
TCACACTACGAGCTTAAGATGCTGTGGGTTGATTGGCTGAGAGTAGCTGTTGTTAACACACGACGTGTTGATTAAAACCTTACATCAAACACTAATCTTGTGTTCTACTCTATCTTTATCAAGGTAATGCCAGTGAAGTGTAATAGTATTCACTAGCATCTGTGTCATATGAGGGAGTGTTATAAATATATTTTTATGTTTAAGTTTATGAGGTAACATTGAATGGTGGATTTTATAATATAGCAGAATGTATTACTGGATTCATAGTCAGGGTTTATGTAAAACTGGAGTATTACATTACATTATGAATACTGTATGTTTTGACATTACTTATGGCTTCTGGCAGCTCCTTTTTCTCAAAGAGAGAGTGCGTCATGGCATTATGATGATGACTGTGTCTGCCTGCAAAGTGTTTTGTAAGGGAACCTGAACATGCATTTAAATTGGTTTTATTCAAGTCAAAATATTTTTTACATGACTGAATCAACCTGAATGGATTAGGTTACACCAAGGAAAATAATATTTAAGAGTCATGTTAAGAAGAAAGTGTTGGTTATATAATTCTTATAGCAATGCTTAAGCAATTAAGCTTGCTTAAGAACAGATAGTTCTCTCTTGTTCTGTTAGTGTCTATGGTTTTTGAGGACAGCTAGTGCTCTAGATGTTCCTAATTTAGGGTGGTCCTGTTATGTTTTAATGTGTCTGTGGCTGTTAAAACAGGTCTGTGCCATCTGGCCTGATGTTCACTTGACCTGAGACTTCACCACAAGGACAAGCAGCTATCACTGTACGCTCTACTCAGAATACTCAGAATATCTCAGAGAACTTCCTGTGTTCTCCTTCTTACATTGAAGTATATAAAATTAAGCCACCCACCTGTAATTAATAAGAAACACACACACATACACACACACACACACA
>NW_015508315.1:14335-15232 GCF_001515645.1 Sinocyclocheilus grahami | reverse complement strand
AAAAGAAGATGATTAAACAAAATAATTACAAGTAAAGTGAATATGAAATAAAATATTGGGATTTTGTTTCGTTAAACTTAACTGTAAATAAATATTTCAGTTGTTCTACTTCAAAATTTCATATTTAATTCAATGTTACTTGCCATTTGTTATTATTTGTGAAATTTTTAAAAAACATTTCTAAATGAAAATTGTTTCACCACCAATTTATTTCAGTGAATATATTTGTTTGTTCATTCATTACCATTCAGTTATTTAATCATTTAATAATACTGAATGTAATTTAGTTTAAATTTAAGAGAGAATTATGCCTGCTTTGTATTTCCCCCAAAATGAGAATGACAGAACAAGTCTGTTTTGGGACAGCTTTAGCTGGTGAGCTTCCAAGCATGAATTTTATGACCAAATAGGCATTAGAACCACTGCAGTACTGTCCCTACCCACTGATGGGAGGAGGAGAGAGAGAAAATTCAGGGCAGCATTGGAAGGGAGCGAAGCAGAGCGAGTGAGAGAGAGAGAAACCCTTTGAAAAGAAGCTAAAGCTATAATGCAGCAGTCTGCAGCCAGCTCTACTTATGTCTACACAAAACAGATCAGTCCGTCAGTGGGCCCAGAATGGGTTTGCATTCACAATGCGTGTGTTCGCTGACTGTTTCAGAACCATGGAGAGCTCCACTTCAATCAGCATTCATTTCAGCACCACGGACAGAGTCTCTGCTACAACCGCTGCAATCCAATCATGACACTTATACGACGTTGCATTTAATAAGAGAGCTATTTGCTCAACAGCCTCAATTTGTAATGTGTGCGAAACACAAAACGTTTCAGCACTCATAATGAGTGCAGGTTCTGCTGTACTGCAGGGGGTTGATAAGAATGCATGCGAGAAGAGGTCAG
>NW_015508315.1:13357-14273 GCF_001515645.1 Sinocyclocheilus grahami | reverse complement strand
CTGTACTGCAGGGGGTTGATAAGAATGCATGCGAGAAGAGGTCAGATACAATCTAATTTAATTCCTCTCTCACGGGCTGGAGCTGAGCTGTACCTGTAGGCACGAAGCTCTTTTAGAGACTGGGATCTTGCATCTAAGACCCTCTTCCCCTTTTCCAAGAGGTTAACGACATGAAATGTACCGAAGGTCTGCTTTTGTTAAAACACTCCAATTATTCCAATTATTCCCAAGGATCTAAGACACAGGGAGCCGAACCCACTGCCTGCG
The DNA here is from genome assembly GCF_001515645.1 of Sinocyclocheilus grahami. Lineage (NCBI taxonomy): Eukaryota > Metazoa > Chordata > Actinopteri > Cypriniformes > Cyprinidae > Sinocyclocheilus > Sinocyclocheilus grahami. Next base: position 14,006 of record NW_015508315.1, on the reverse strand, counting down.
GAAACGAAATAAGATTAAGCAACAGAGAGAAAGACTGAGAAAAGAACAGACAAGCAGAAGAGCTTGACAGAGGCACAGTGTCGTCCTCTACATTGTAAGAAAAAAATCTATAGAAAAATGGACTGGTACTGGTAATTTTCTGCAAGGAGATTATCAGTTAATTGTAACCCTAAAACAACACAGTCAATGCAATATGCAAGTCAAAATATGGGTAAAATGCCTCATTCACTGTAAAAACTGATAACAAGCAATTGTTACCTTAAAGGAGCAATTTCATTTTAATTTATATATACATTTTAAATCACATTAACTATATTACCATTTTTCAGTCTATTAACACAGTACATTAGACCTAATTTACAGTCTTTTTCAGGGTGTATTCATGTAATAGTTAAATGTATTATTTTAAATATTTTTGAATAAAATCAGTTGTTACCATTTTTTTCAGTGTATTAAAACTGTCTATTAGGCCTAATGCTACAGTCTTTTCTTAGAGTGTGAAAATCTACACACACACACTGCTGTCTGTACTTCCTCAGACAGACACAGAAAGCATTATCATTCTCCTCACAGCAACCTTGCAGCATGAGCCAAAGCTGCATACACACCAATACACACACACACACACACACACACACACACACACACA
>NW_015508315.1:8028-9663 GCF_001515645.1 Sinocyclocheilus grahami | reverse complement strand
ATGGCATGGCTGAGAACAAAAACCTTCTGTAATATCAGGAATTCTAAGATTAAAGCAGATTACCATCATTTGCAAATCAAAATACCTTGTCAAAAAATGTTATTCTGTTTGTATGTATGTTCATATTCTGTCAGTTTTCAGAATGAGCTACAATTAATAATTAAAAAAAAAAACTCTTTATAGGAAAAGTCCAAAATGTTATATTTCGCAGTTATGTCCAATTAGGCATCAAATATCATGAAACAAATGAATTCTCTAATGATATAACAATTTAGGGCTCATTAATAAAATTTGGCACAAGCTCTGGTAATTTTGTTCATCTTAAACAAGTATCAAAATGTTAATGTTTGAGAATATTAATATTTTCTCATATTGATAAAAAAAGTACACTTAAGCATACCTTCAAAAACAGTAGGCTACTTATTACAGAAAAAATGCTTTTAAAAAATATACTTAAGTGTAAACTGAATGTAATGTTTTCAGACACTGAAGTGCATATTAACTGCAATTATATGAAAATGTATTGTAGTTTAAATTTATATTAAATGAGTGCTTTTATGACCCACTTAAATAGGACTTAAATACATCTTTATATAAAAATGAAGGGTTGTTTCAACTCAACTTTGGGTCAAATATGGACTAACCCAACTGTTGGGTAAAATGTTTAAATTACATTTTTCACCCAAAAGTTGGGTTAGTCCATATTTGTCCCAAAGTTGGGTTGATACAACCCAGCATTTTTTAGAGTGTATAATTTCATAATTCTACTGCCTTTGAAATATAATTAAAGTGTATTGCTGTGTATTGAGTGTACTGATAAGCATTTATGGTATCTAAAATATATTTTAACGTAATTTCTATTGAAAGTTGTATGTTACTTTGAAGTAAAACCTTTAATTTGACATTAAAGGGTTAGTTCACCCAAAAATGAAAATTCTGTCATTAATTACTCCCCCTCGTGTTGTTCCAAACCCGTAAGACCTTCGTTCATCTTCGGAACACAATTTAAGATATTTTTGATGAAATCTGAGGGCTCTCTGACCCTCCCATAGACAGCAAGGTAACTACCACGTTCAAGGTCCAGAAAAGTACCAAGATGATCGACAAAGTAGTCCGTGTGACATCAGTGGTTCAACTGTAAAGTTACGAAGCTACGAGAATACTTTTTTGCGCAAAGAAAACACAAATTATGTTAAAATTATACTGTCGTGAACGCAAGTTCAAAGTGACACAGTAGAGACAAATATGTGGAATAAAGTCTTTATTTTTGTTTTCTTTGCACAAAAAAAGTATTCCCGTAGCTTCGTAACTTTACAGTTGAACCACTGATGTCACACGGACTACTTTGTCGATCATCTTGGTACTTTTCTGGACCTTGAACGTGGTAGTTACCTTGCTGTCTATGGGAGGGTCAGAGAGCCCTCAGATTTCATCAAAAATATCTTAAATTGTGTTCCGAAGATGAACGAAGGTCTTACGGGTTTGGAACAACACGAGGGTGAGTAATTAATGACAGAATTGTTTCACCCTTTTTGGGTGAACTAACCCTTTAATGCATAGTGTACTTTTTAAAAGTGTACTTAAGTATGTTTTTTTTATATGTACATTGAAGATTTGAAGTACACTACAAGTGCA
>NW_015508315.1:0-1051 GCF_001515645.1 Sinocyclocheilus grahami | reverse complement strand
ATATAATAGTGTATCTAAAGTTATAGATTGGGAAATGAAGCATTTCTCATTGTTTATGTGTGGTTTTTGTGTTTAGCTATACTTAGCATACTAGATGCTGGATCTCTGCTACACGTCAGGTGGTTCTTTGCCTCCACATCATGCATTAAAATCATTTAATGCACAGCTAGCCACATATGGGAATATGACAACAGAATTGTTTTCTATTGTTAGAGTTAACAGTTGATTTGTTTGTTTGTTTATTTATTTATTTATTTTCTAAAAATGTAGCAAGAGACTGAAATGTCTAAAATTACATAGGTAAATAATAAAATAATATTAATAAACTATACATATACATAAAAAAAATCATATACAAATGATAACTTAGTTGATAATGATAGCTTAGCTCAACCTCAAGCATTACTGTAATGTAGGTGCATACAAAGTGTATACCGGGACCTCATTGCTTTCACAAATCATGAGGAAATTGAACCACAGATGGACCCACAAAGGAAGCGTACTCCGGAGGTGGTCTGAGTATGGTTCACTTTTGGGTCCTTTTAGGGGGGTCTGAGATCACTTGGTTTGTTTACATATATGAGCTGAACCGCTCCGAGAGCGTTTGGAGGGCTTAAGCGAATTAGATGTGAAAACACCCTTATATTATATTATCTGCAATTGCCGTTTTTAAAAAATATATACAGTTAATTTTTGAAGCACACAACAATTGCACATTCAATACAATTAAATACACTTATTCTTCTAAAGGTGATACACTATCCAAGTCACCAAATGTGATGATTTCATTGTGAAGGCCCCCATTCTAAAATAAAAATGCAGCTATATATTTGCTGTGTATGAATAGTATGGTATTATTATATCAAAATTAAATAATTGACATTTATTATTTCATTGTACTATAATCAAAAGAAGTACAAAAATCTGAATTATGTAAAAAAAATATTCATTACAATTTTTCTTCACGTTACATATGTTGGTGCAAAACATTTTCTTTTTTTAATTCATTAGTTTATTTATTTTTTGCTGCTATACTACGTGTCAGTATATA
>NW_015508314.1:24113-25085 GCF_001515645.1 Sinocyclocheilus grahami | reverse complement strand
GGTGCATTTTATGAGTGCAATATCAGACTAATATAATTGGCATTGGTGCTTATCTAACTATACATTTTCATGCTACCCATGAGCATTTCCAAAGAAGGGTTAGTCACTGGATTTACTAAAGTTTGCAGCTTTGTAGGTTCATAGCACTCAATCTTTGAAAGTTTCTCTCAGTTTTGTTTGAGACACCTAATATTCTTTGATTTCAAAGTTATTGTGGAGCAGCTGATTTCAACTTTAACTTGATCTGTGATGGGAAAACCGGAAAGCCCGCCAGCAGTGTCCACTCAGAGAGAACTGATAGAAATCTTTTTGAGGAAGAGACATGAGAAGGATTAAGGTATCAAAGGCAGATTGTCCATGGATAACCAACATTTTCTGACATCATTTCACTCCACCCGCTCCCAGGAGAGAATTCGCTGTCTGTTTATTTCACCCTGATTCCTGGGAAGAGTGATAGCGAGAGAAGCGCTGTGATAAAGAGGAATTCATAACCACACAATCGCATCCATTGACATGAAAAAGGTATCCTAAAGCCTCCAGATCAGCTGCAGTAGAGCTTTTGGCTAAGACACTTTAGTTTGGTTGCCAGTATTTTACAGTGTATAGAGGTCACTTCATATTTGACTGATTTTTGCAGGCCTGCTTTATGTGTCATTTCCTTTCTGAGGGTTCAAGAACTAAAGTTATGTGCAGTGCAGCTGGTTTCTAATGCAGCAGACAGCAGTTGAGCAGGTGTGTGCTTAATATGTGTAAAGAAACTGCTCAACAACCCATAATATACCAATACATAAAACTGTGGAAAGTGTTTTTTTGATTAAATATGATTAAATCTGCTGATTTGTCTGTTTTGTACTACTAAGGGGGGTTCAAACAGCAGTCTGCACCAACAAAACGACTGCATGTCATTTAGTTTCAATGAGATTTGTGGCAAAATACAGTGGTGTGAAAAAGTGTTGGCCCCCTTCCTGATTT
>NW_015508314.1:14423-16436 GCF_001515645.1 Sinocyclocheilus grahami | reverse complement strand
GTATTTATTTACAGAGGTATATTATGTCACACTTCACACTTCTGTTTCGTCTGTGTGTGAAGACAGTAGCGCAAATAGAATTGAATTTAATTAAAGTTGAATAAACTTCAACTTTACTGTTCAGTGCACTGATGTCAGACTCATTTTGGATAATAAAGTTTATTGTTAAATGCCCTGCCTCCATTACGTATCTCTGTCATGTCATTATATTTGAGTGATCATTGCAAAAAATGTGTTTATGTATATATATATATTCTGTTTATGTATATACTATATATATACTGTATAGTACTAGACAAATGTTTGGACACACGAATGGGAAAGTGTCCAAACTTTTGACTGGTACTGTACTATAATATACACAAAGAATATCGGCCGATATATTGATATCGGCCTTTTTACTCCCTAATATTGGTATCGGCCTCAAAAAACCCATATCGGTCGGGCTCTAGTTATCATAATGGCTTCTACATGCTAATCATTGTCATGGGAACATAACAATCCAAAGATGTTACCAAAAATGTAGGGGAGTGTCATTTACCAAGGTCTTAACCTTATCATTGCAACATCGTGGAGTGGACAGTCCCTCTGCAAGAGATCTGCCTCAAACATGGGAGTCTGTACAATGTAAAAAAAAGCAATTCATTATGCATTAACGTCTGTCAATTCCATTTGAGTACTCGATAGGCCAATAAACGAGTAGGTCAGTAAATGAGTACTCCCAGGGATATTTAGCTTCATTATCAAAAGGATTTAAGGCATCACTGTGCATTTTCAAAGCCATCGTTTCACTATAGTTCTCTCCGGTCTGGACCATATGCTGACCTAACACTAACCAGTCAGACCACAAGATACTGCCAACGTCAGCATAACCAGAAAAATAGAATTCAGAGGGGGAAAAAAAACTTCAAAGTCAAACTTCAAAATCATAATTTTCCTGATGGACCATGGCTTTCACTACTCATACTCATCCCTACAATAAATCTCTTCATTGTTAATGTTTTTGTCAGCTGTGACTGCAACATGCTACCCACAATGAACAATGCATTTTTTTATACTTGGTCTCCAGTTTGTTATGTTACACACACAGTGAAATGCCATTGGTCCTCAAAAAGACCCAAGTTGACATTCATTTTCAAGTCCATGGTGCCCCTGCATGTGATGGATGAATTGTGTAGTCTTATGGCAGCAGGCGGTGTTGCACTGAAGCAGGATGAGCCTTCTGCTGAATAGGTTCCTCATTTTATCAAGCATGTCATAGAGGAGTTGGGACATATTGTCCATGATGGTTGACAGTTTGGACACCATTCTTCTCTCAGAAACAAACTTCCAGGTTCCAGATCAACTCCAATGACAGAACCTGCTTTCCTGATGGGTTTATTTAGCCGGTTGGAATCTCCAACTCTAATCCTAGTGCCCCAGCACACTTCAGCATAGATCAAGGCAATGTCAACAACATACAGAAAGAACACGTGAAGTATCTTGCAACATACAACAAAGGATCTGAGCCTTCACAAGAAATAAAGTCTTGTTCTTGCCTTTTTGTTTTTCTGTATTATGTAATTTACTGAGTTGCTCATACAGGACTCTGGATTTGTTTTTCGAAATGTAAGCTTGGACACTGTTTTGCAGGTTACCTGGTTACTGTATTTGAACCAATTGGCCTCTTCTGAGGGCTTATGTTACACATAGAGCATACTCTCAATCTATCAGGATTTCATCATGGAACCCTCAGACAGATTCCAGTTCCTCTTAAGAAGGCTTAAAGGATCGCTTTATTTTTTTAAAGACTCAAACTTCAGGGCACATGCTTGCTGCCAAGCTCAGGGGGAGATTTGAGATGAGGTTTTGGGGAGCAGAATTTTTGACTGTAAGATTTGCTGCTCTGTGTCCTGTCTTTATTCCATTACCTTGAAAATGGTTCAGTTGATGTGAACTTGATGTTTCCTGTGAAGTGTAGAATTCAGAAGGGTGCTCATTTAACCCCAATTGTTTTCTTTTTCCGAGCTTGCA
>NW_015508314.1:13106-14208 GCF_001515645.1 Sinocyclocheilus grahami | reverse complement strand
TAAACAAGACAATTTTGTCTCTAAATGCACCTGCAATCGATTTAGACAGCAATCCATAACATTAATCTGTACATTACAGTACAGTGTTTTACTTTTTTCTCCATCTTACCTTGTTCCACTATTTCTCAAACTCCATCTTAATATTGATGAAAATACAGACCAACTGATCTGAATGTGTCCATGACAGAAGCATGGGCTTTGCCTGCTACCCGCATTGATTCACTCTTGCCTGCATCCAGATTAAAGGCTGATTCTTAATCAGTCGCTCAAGCTTAACCAACCCCCCACCCAGCACGAGTGGCTGATGGTGGTCTTAGCTGGTGGGGCCATCTGGCCGTCAATCTGGGACTGCTCCGGAACCGAGAGCTGCCCTCTCCACAGTCTACCGAGTCTAACTCCACCCTGCCAAAGTCTGTGATGACTCTCATAGGACAGACCAGATCATTTGTGCTTGGGTCAACTGTTCCTAAAAACAGCCAAATAAACAAAATACACAGTGGTTTATTAAAAAAATTTACAAATACAAAAAAGTGTCATTGCCATCTAAAAATATCAGTCTCCCCAATATATTGGTCTTACATTTATCAGAATGCAAACCATCTCATTATTTTCCTGCTAAATGATTTGCCAAACATCACCTTCTGTATTCTACTACATGACTGAAGGAGATTGATGATGTTCCGTGGTGCCCAAAGAACTAGATTTAACAAGATCAGCCTATGTGAAAGCTTGAGATCCTGAAGTAATCTTTGTTGATTCTGGTCCCTACTGGGGATTGACAGATTGATTGATTTATCTGGCTTGATTAAGTCTTGGTTATCTCCGCACTGCCAAGTGTCAGGCAAAGCCCAGGTTTGCCGTAAATCGATTATATATGACAGCAGTAGATGAATGAGATATTGATTAAATGTCAAATACTGCTAAGAAAATGTAGTTATGTTGAATCAATGCTTTTCCACAAGCAAAATCAGAAACGAAGAGAGAGAAGCTTTCTTGCAACAGAGATTTCATCTTGTGAAAACTGTAATTGTACCCAGGTGAGTAAAGTTTTCAGCCAAAGAGTGAAAGAGTGACCCCCTCTTTCAACATCCTTGGCCATTCT
>NW_015508314.1:12059-13059 GCF_001515645.1 Sinocyclocheilus grahami | reverse complement strand
TTTATGAGTCTTTGTCTCAGTCAAGAATAAACTTGCAAACATACAGACATTTGAATGTGCAGGATGTCAAATGACAGCTTTCAAATATATATATATATCCATCAGTAGTCTGCAACTATAATCTGTGGTGTCTTGTGAGAAAGTAGAGCTCACGGTGAAGTATTTTCTGCAGCTGGAAGGCTGCTGGGATGGAGGTGTGGAGGGTTTAATGGCCTGTTCCAACCTTCATCTGGCTTTGGTCGTGATTGCATAAGCAGGACTTAAAAACAAATCCGGAACAGCACCACAGAGAGACCCCGTGTTTTGATAAATGCTACAAGCATCTGCAGACATTTTTGAGGACTGTGAAACCATATTGACATGAGAAATGGAAAAGATAAAACTATGTTTATCCAGATTCCTTATTCCTTGGTATTTCCCTTTCGGTCATTGACACAATGAAGTCACAGTGGTGGGTTTTACCAAGAACTCGGACTGAAATGTCCAGTCCAGCTCCTGGAGACCTTCTCCAGCATCCTGCCAGAGTTCAGCCCCAACACACGTGTCTGGAAGTTTTTAGCGATCCTGCACACCTTGATTAGCTGGTTCAGGTGTGTTTTATTGGAGTTGGAGCTAAACTCGGAACCACAGTCACTCAACCACAGTGGGCGAAACCACAGTCACTCAACACCCTCTATAGTCTGACACTCATAGTTACTCAAGTTGTCAACCCTCATCACAAATGAATGACTTCTGGAAGTCTTCCTTTCAAATCACCGTCAGTGAATGCCCCTTATAGTTTTATTGAGTGATACAATGTAAACATTCTTTAATCAGGCTAAACGTTTTAAAAATAATTTAATCTGATGTCTGCCACTGCAGTTTTTGTTGTTGTCATCATCTTTGTCAACCATTAAGGCGTTATCAAGGATGCATCATCATAAGTTTAAAGGTGACGATGAAAATCGGACTTTTCCAGTGCTATAATCAGGTCCCCGGTGCATCTACCAACCAAGGAAAC
>NW_015508314.1:1576-4495 GCF_001515645.1 Sinocyclocheilus grahami | reverse complement strand
TAATAAGGAAGTTGCAATTTAGTACATTTAAAATATAGTAACTTTAAATATAATATTGAATAACACACTGCAGTTACAATTATAAGCAAGTGCATGTGCTTTAGTATATTAGTACACAACACACAAGTTTACTTCTATTATATTATCTGTAATTACAGTTTTTTTTATATTCTTTGAAGTACACTAAAAGTGCACATTTGACACAATTAAACACTTCTTATTCACAAGGGATTTTGAATTTCAGTTGTTTAGCATTGAAAAATGCATTCCGTATGCTATTCTAATATTCCACAGATAGTGTTTTGTGAATGTAATGTAATGTAACTGGCATCCTTGTGCAGATCATACAAAAGTGACTGGATTGACAAGGTCATGGCATGGAAAATTGGATGTAACTAAGGGTTTTTGAGTGATTTTGCCACACTAGTCTCATGCTCTACATTGTATAACAATGTTTATTTGCTGATAGATTTGAACTCGTATCACTTTAATGGAATTGTCCTCTATGCAGACCAAGCGTAACTTTTTCATGTGGTTTCTAGTGATGGTTAAAAAACCCTGAACTTTTCTAAAATGCGGTAAGAGTGTGACTCACATTTGAAAAAAAAAATAAAATTTGAAAGGTGGTCGTGTCCTTTTTTTTACCAAAACAGTCTATAGGTGTGACTCACTGACTCCTCATCAGATTATGTTGATGTTTGGTCTGTAGACGAAGATTTTAGGATATTGTTTTCTTTTCCTCATGTGAACGGGGAAAACCAGTGTGACTAAGCCTTCTCAGTTCACTTATGCTCAGGGCAAGGCTAACAGAGCTTACCCAACACTGTCCTAAGCATGTTATTTGCCACATTTCAGCCACACAAACAGTTCAAAACGGCTTTCCTCATGACCAGAAATGCCAAAATATCCCTCTACGCTTGGGAATGACTTTCCCACAACTGGAAACAAGTAATACGAGTCACTATTACACATAATGGCTCGTCTGTTCATGCTATCTCCCTTCCTGCGTAGTGTATTAGAGTGTGCCAGTGGCACCAGGTCAGGAGGCAGGGTTTTTGGGGGGTAAAGCTGGCATATTATTGAACTTCATGTGATTAGGGGGCTATATTAGGGATCTTGGTCTTATTCATAAGTGAGTCCAGATGCAGTCTGCCCAGATTAAATTTACCCTCAAGTCTCAGGCCTCCTGAATAGAGCCTAATCTTTCCTCTGCCTCGCTCTCGTATGAATGCCCAGGGTTCCTCTGGCTCCTTTGTGATCGTCTTGTGGCTCTAATCTCTTGCTGCCAATCCACTCCATCCCTTTTGTCTTGAAGCATCACCCTTGTTTCTTTTGTCACACAAATCCAGCTTAATAATCGGCCAATAAATCTTAGGCACCATGATTTGAATAAATAAACCTTAACGGTTTGCAAAGAATTACTTGTGTGACTACAGAAAGCTTTGTATTTAAATTAAAAATTTAAAAGAAATATCCAAGTTAAAGTTCACTCCAAAATCGAATAAAATAAATATATTATTTGTTTTTATCATTATTATGGGCTATTGACTAAAATTATCCATGATTTTGGATTAATTACACTTTTTTTCCCCCTTTTGATTTTGAGGTGAAATATGACCCAGAAATTGTTTTACCATTTTTGTAAGATTCACTGCAATGTTTATTTTAATTTTTTTCTGTGGAATGAAACCCATCGGGATGAGTACCCCAAAAATCATAAGAAATAAGATAATACAATTCCCTTTTATTCAAAACATGTATTTATTTATTTAGGGATGAAATATGATACAGACTTTATTTGTGAGATTCACTTACTTTCCACTTGTTCTGAACTGAAGTAAAGTGAAAGCCATATGTTTGTATTTGGCTCTTAGTCTACGACTCGCAGAAATTCCAAATCCACAAGCTGGCTCACTTTTTCCCCTTAGGATGTTCTCTTTACCACTAATTTGGTTTTAGTTTACCTAGCAATAAAGGGGAAAAAACCCAAACATGACTAATAATAACAACGCCAATACTCGTACCCTGCCATGGTTACAGCATGTTCTGCTTAGCCTGGAGACTGCTAATACATTCACCCACAATCCCCTGGCAAAGCTGCTCTCAGCTGGGACATGAGGGTGTGAGGAGGCCACAGATCAGACAAAAAAAATGTAAAAACCAAGGGCCCCCCATTACAAAATAGTACTGTGGTGGTATAGACTTTTATCCAAAGCAACTTACATTGCACCCAAGCTATGTATTTGAACAAAAATATGTGCATTTAAAGAAAATAGTCTTCCTCACTGCCCCAGTCTTTTTGTTTGTGCCCACTGCAATGTTCATCTGATTAGAAAAGCCATTGTTATAATTGTCAAAAGTTTAGAGATATGGCTCTAGTTCAGTTTGTAATCATATATTACTGTCTTTTGTATGTGTTCAGTACATATTATAGAAGTCTGCTACTGGTTTATTAAAGTAGCAGGCAGACAATAGCTCAGAGGGATGTTTAAACTGCTGTTAATTTTACAGGCAGTGATTCTGCGGTTAGAACGCTCACCTGCTACAGGAAGAGCTTTAATGAAATACTGCTGTCTGAAGATGATTTAGTTCAGTGCTGTCAGCTGCTCTGGTGTAACCTCCACATTCGAATTGCGTCAGTTTTGTGCTACTTGCATCTATAACAGAATACATCAGTAGTTAACAGTAAAGACTTGTTTCTTCAAAAGACTGGAATATAGTGCACAAGTCATATGGAACACTTTTTTAACACACTTTCATTGTATGTAAAAGAGGAGCCATGAACGTTCTGCTAAACATCTTTTCAGTTCCACAGAAGAAAAGGGCATATGGGTTTGGAACGACATGCCAGTCAATACGCTGAAAGGTCAACAGGTCTATTGAAGTGACACACCTGTGATGCCATAAGGCTTTAACACT
>NW_015508314.1:708-1566 GCF_001515645.1 Sinocyclocheilus grahami | reverse complement strand
CTGAATTTCAAAAGATGCTCAGTGTATTGTGGTTTCTTTGAAGTGGATGCTTGTGAGCCTTTGAAATGTGCAAATATGCTTTTATCCATTTAATTGTTCAACTATTGTTGACTCCCTGATTTTGTTTGACCTTGGTGACCTTCCAACTAACATTTTAGATGTGGTATATTTGATCATTAAAAACACTTTCATTTGTGTTTCGCATATGAACAAAAGGAAATAAGGATGAGTAATGATGACAAAATTTAGATTTTTTTGGGTAAACTGTCTCTTTAATTGAATCATCCTCAATCTACTTTTTAAGTCTGTGAGTGTTAAACATGATTAAATGAAATACAAATTGACTTCAAATGAAATACATTTAGATACATATTCTCAGAAGAAGAAGCTTTAGTTGCCTTCACACTCCCATAATTTGGTTTCTTTTTCAAATGCAATCTTTAGGACTGACTGTTCACACTGGCATTTAGGTGATCAATTCAGATCATTGTTTGTTCAGACATTTACGTCACATATTTCTATATTTTTAATTAATTTGAAACCTTACAAATTTATTTTTGTGAAATGTTTTGCTTGAGAAGTGTACTTCTCTTTCTTTAAATTAAATGCCGTTGGTTTTATATTTTGTAACATAACCGAATTACATTAAGTTTTTTTTTTAGTGTAAAAAACCTTGACCAATATTATAAGTGACATCACAGCAAAGCAAGAGTCTAACCTGCTGTGATGGTCTGTTTGTTTCCATGGCAGCAGGGAGTTCCCTTCCGAGGGAACTTCAAACTGCGTTCTCTAGCGGTCGCTTTGGGGAAAGCCTTCAGCATGACCGGTGTCTGAAGCATACATCTAAACACGACAATA
>NW_015508314.1:0-698 GCF_001515645.1 Sinocyclocheilus grahami | reverse complement strand
AGGCCTTGAGCTCAAGTCTCAAGCCCAGCCCTTAACAGGTCAGTTCTTTGGGGTATGCAGTTCAGGCCTTTACCAAAGGGGATAATGTCACTGATAGCCGTCAGGGCGTCCCAGGGGCAACTCCCATTATGTTGGTGGTGTTGGTACTTTGTGCTCGCCTTAGTGTTTGGCATGCACTCCACTCAGCATGGCAGCGTGGGTATACCGTTCCCCATAGCAACCGCTAGAGGATGCAGTTTGAAGTTCCCTCGAAAAGGAACGCCTCCGGTTACGTATGTAACCATGGTTCCATGAGAAGGGAACGAGACACTGCGTCCTCTAGAAGCTTCGCCATACTTCGGATGCGAGCTTCAGACGAAGAAGCGAATGACGTATTCTCCCGGCACCCTTTTATACTGTGGTCACGCCGGTAGTGAAGTCATAGGCTGCCGCCAGCCAATGTTATTGTCATATTTAGATGTATGCTTCAGACACCGGTCATGCTGAAGGCATTCCCCATAGCTACCGATAGAGGACGCAGTGTCTCATTCCCTTTTCAGGGAACCATGGTTACATATGTAACCTGAGACGTTCCTTCCCCTTTATTTCTATGAAATAACCTCCATGAACACACAGTGTATGGCTTCAGCGAGCTGGAATATATTTTTATTTATGTGGATTTCTTATGATGTGTCATAAACGACTAAACTGAAAGGAAC
>NW_015508313.1:24251-25077 GCF_001515645.1 Sinocyclocheilus grahami | reverse complement strand
GAAAAAGCCCAAGTGTTCACGCAGCAGCAAGCTTTGGGCTTTCCTTTGCAACCAGCGCAGAATGAAGGCCTTCGTCTTTAGACATGGCTAGCGACGGCGGTGAGCCGAGAGTGAGCGTGGATGGAGGCCGACCGCTTCTTTCATGCACTGGAGCGTACCTCTTACTGAAGCACTTCCAGCACTGCTTCGATATGATATACATCATCTCCACCACATTCAGTGCAATGCACAGGATAGACGTACAGCCCATGATATAAAGGAAGATTTTCTTCTCTGTGGCTTTTGCGATGTAGCAGTCCACCGTGTTGGGACAGGGGCTCTCGTTGCACCGGAGCAAGCGGGGAACGTGGAAGCCGCTGTACAGGAAGAAGAAAGCCAGCAGAGTGGCCACCTCGAAGGACGTCTTGAGGATGAGGCTCATGATGTAGGTGAAGAACAGCCCTCCGTCGATGCTGCCTTTATCCTGGTACAGCTTCCTCTTGTACTTGCTCTCTCTGTGCTCCCTGTAAGCCACATGCAGAGCCACCAGCAGCGACGGGGTGGACACCATGATCAGCTGAATGGCCCATAACCGCACTTGAGAGATGGGGAAGAAGTGGTCGAAGCAAACCTGCTCGCAGCCCGGCTGCTGTGTGTTGCAGACGAAGTCTTTGAACTCGTCCTTCCACACCTGCTCGGCGGCGGCGACGTACACCAGGATGCGAAACACGAAGAGGATGGAGAGCCAGACCCGCCCGACGACAGTCGAGTACTTGTTTACCCCGCTTAACACATTCTCCAGGAATCCCCAGTTCATGTTTCATCGGGCTGCTGCGGGAGTCAGAAG
>NW_015508313.1:21985-22917 GCF_001515645.1 Sinocyclocheilus grahami | reverse complement strand
TGGGTTTGTCTTTCACAGCTAGCACTGATGCAGATTAATGAGGGCTACTGCAGACATATAAAGTAAACCTGTAGATGTGTGTAACCCAATAGGTTACGCATGCCGTTTTAATGAGAAACCGCCGGCTGTTTGTGCGTGTGCATGAATTACTGATGAGCTCAGCAGCACTGATAGTGTTACCAGCAGAGAAAACCACAGTCTGCTGTCAAACGCCTTCATTTGTGATTGCTGCAGGTGTTAAAAGTATGTTTATGCTCTTAATTGGTGTTACTGGTCTTATTATTAATGATTCATCAGAGAAAATCATGTTTGTGTTTTTCATCATGTGTCGTCATGCTCCCCCTCAGAGACGTCATCAGGCCTGTTTAAGCAGCGGCCTATAGAGGCACTTTCATGTGCATCATTCATTTATGTTCAGATTTATTTAGCACAGACCTCTTGAGATGTGCTGGCTCTCTACAAAGGAAATACAATGATCAGTTCATCAATTTACAGGCAGACAAACAAACGATAAGAAAAAGAAGAAAACCCATAGATATTAATGAAAACACCACAGCACAAAATGGCCAGTTTCTGGTAATAAATAAACAATAGACTCAAGGCATAAAAACAGTGACAGAAACACACCAGATATAATAATCCAGTCTACTGAGGCTTTAATCATAGAAGCTCTTTCATCAGTTTTGTTTGTATGAGGGACTAATAAATGTAGAGATGAGCAGGATGCATAACTCCATCATTTGAAGTGTGAGGATCAAAGTACTGAAGAATCAATAAAATGAATGCATTTAAATATAAACTGAACCAATGAGGGTGTCTTATTACAAGCAGAGACGGACGTCTTAAGTCCACCAGACTATATGATGTTAAATAAATAGTTCATTCCAAAATGAAAATGTGCTCATCCTCAGGCCATCCGAGATCAGGATGAG
>NW_015508313.1:17447-17968 GCF_001515645.1 Sinocyclocheilus grahami | reverse complement strand
AGCGGCACGTTGCTGAATGATCTGTTTTCAGAAGTAGATGCATTCAGCTTTACTAACAGGCTGTTATTGAAGGATGGAGCCGTTAAAACTAGAGAAGATGTCAAATGTGTGATTTAAAGTGCTGTGTTTAAAGTGCACACTTGTGCATCAAAGCCAATAAAAGAGGACAAACCTTGGAATAAAAGCTTGGCCAGAAACAGAGCAGGTCTACACGTGCTCATGTGTGAAAGCCATGGCATCAGGACTCGATCCATCAGCCTCTCAGACAGCAGAAACACTCTCGTTTCTTCTCTGTAACAGGATCTGAGTGTGTTTCTGCAGAGCTGGTTTGCCCGTTCGGTCTGGATGCCTTCAGCATCATGTGGTTGTGAAGCACCTGTTTGGAAACGTACAGCATATTTGTGTTGAAGGTAAGCAGGGATTGGTTTGAAGAGGAGAGGCCAGACATCTACACCAGCTACTTGTTCTGTAAATAACATATCTGGACATTCATTTAAACAATCACACGTTTCTCTCTCTCT
>NW_015508313.1:15738-16478 GCF_001515645.1 Sinocyclocheilus grahami | reverse complement strand
TCTCTCTCTCTATATATAGTGTTACATAATGTTTTTCTTATCTTAGTGTTATATTCCATCTCTACGGTGTGTGTGTCTGCACGGACAAACTCATTGTGTGGTAAACATACCTGACTTCTGATTCCTGACTGTGATAATTAAATGATCAGGATGATGATCTCTTCAAAGTGTCAGCCTGCATCATCAGTTCTCAACTGAAGTTATTACAGAAGGATTGGTTTGTATAACTTGTGCTTGCTAATTAGCTGGCCACACTGTAGTTGAACATGTGAAAACCAGGCACCGTCAGATCAGCTGTGTTCATCTAAACTCGGTTGTAAGTAACCCGCAGAGGCTGGACGTGCTTCTGTTTTGGTGATGAGAAAGCGTGGCGTGGGTGTGGGCGGGGCGTGTGGTGTGGCCCCGCCCACCGGCTGCGCATTATAAATGAGCTCCGCTGCCGGCGGCGACGAGGCTCCGTGTGAAGCGCGCGGGATGGGCTCAACATGGCGCGAACTCTAGCGCTTAGCCCGGTGCTTACCGTCTCTCGGTCCCGCTGCAGAGCAAGTTTCTTCTGAAGTTTCCCAGAGCAGCTGTTGTGGAAGAGACCGTGAAGCTCCGGTGAAGATGAACGGCGCAGGTAAGCGACGGTTTGGACTCCGCTGAGAGGAAGCCCGCCACTCGACACAACACACACGGTCCTCGCGACTTTACAGCTCGCGGTTCTGAGATTTGTGTGATTATAAACTACATAAACTCGC
>NW_015508313.1:9708-11695 GCF_001515645.1 Sinocyclocheilus grahami | reverse complement strand
AATCTATGAAAACAGCATATTTTTCACTAAATTATATATATATATCTCTCTTATGAAAGTTACAAAAGTGATTTAGTCAAGAGCAGTGAGATTTTCTCTGTTTAATTAACATGAATGACAGACAGCTGGAATATTAGACCGCTGTCACTTTAAGAGCTGCTCGGCTCCAATGTACTGTCACATGCGTTTTCTTTCTCCGCTGTTTGCTGCTTTCACTTAAGACCTAAATGACGGTGTTTACACGTGCGAGCGCCTCTCTAATGACAGCGCTCAGAAACCGTCTCGGACGGCACGCACGTATAGCAAAATAAGTTCGGTTTCGGTTTAGCTGCTTATTGTTTCAACGGCTTGAAACCACTTGTTTTAAACTGCAATGCTGAAACGCATGCGAATGACAGGTTTTCTTGACAACGTTGCATAGAAATGTCACGTGAGCAAGTAACCACAGTATATCTCCCACCCCTAGCCAGAATGGAGGCCGAGTGTTTTCTAGACGGTGAAAGTCAAGCTGCAAAAAAGTCCAACCTCACTTTAGCTTGTTTAACTAAACAGTTTGTCAGTGGTGTTTACTCGGTTGGGCTGTTTTACCCCTGCTTGCTGCCGTCTTTGCTTTTCAGGAACAATTTAAGCCAATCACCTGTCCTGTAAGTGTCATGTGACTGTGCGATGCAGATCAGCTCCTTCACTCCTGCCTGTAATATTCAAGCAACCCTGAAGACTTTGGCTCAGTTTCTCAGATGTTTGGTGTTTGCAGATAGACTCTGAAGAAACTAGGGATGCAACAATAGTTAGTCCACGGTTCAATACATACCTCGGTTTTTAACCACTGTGTTCTGTTCTGATAGCTTGGCACATCAGAGTATTTTCTTATGAGAGGTATTTTTCAGATTTTTACCTAAAATCGGATGGATTGGCAATTGAGTGCTATAAACACATGTAGTGTCTTTCATTCATACTGGACACCAGAGGGCGCCCTCACACAGAAACTCCACATATGCATCACAGAAGTAATAGAACTGATGACGTTCCAGGAAATCCCTAATATGGATAAAGGCATCACTATGGCTGTAACTGAATAAAAAGAAGATATAACTTTAAACGTTTTGAATGATGAAATGTAAGGACAATAAACACTTGTCTGCAGCAATATATGATTTATCTGTGTTCTTCAAGCCATCTCGAGTGTTTTCATAATGATTAAGGATATTTGTAAGCCATTTCTAATCGACATAGCCTTTATTACAGTATAGCATATATTTTCTGCCTAATTCTGGGGTAGGAAGCCACATCAGATCACAAAAGGAAGTTATTTCAAACACTCGACTGATGTTGTGACGTAAAAACAAGTTGTTCTCTTTTGTTGAACAACCGGTTTAGAAAGGCTTCTCATTGCATCTCATTACAAGGGAAGATGCTCGGCGTATGTTGCTTTTTCAAATATAAGATGAGGTGTTTCCTCATCTCAGCACGTGAGCTCATGGACACACACAGCCGTTTCTGAGTGTAATTAAACACACGGATATCATTTAAACTTAAAACAACAAACTGTAGTTCACGAGCGCGTATTGAACTGTGGATGTTGTACCGAACGATTTGATATTATATTGAGAATTGTGAAATCCCTAGAAGGAACACTTTAAAATCTCTCGCCCTTTTAAGAGCTTCCACAAAATATCAGACAAGAAAACATTTATTATAATGAAATTATTTAAATGTTGCTTGCAAAAGATTTTCAGTTCAGACTTGAATGGCCATCAATTGAAGAAAGGGGCTTTTTGTAACAGTTGTGAGGTTACTGAATCTACCAGCAGGGCTGAACTATCAGTTGTCTGTCATGGGACTGTGATGACGGTATAATTGGTTTCAAAACAGGACTGTGAATGGGTCTTGTGAGCTCTGGCACAGGGCAAGATCAGTGAATGCTGTTTCCATCATTGACGTTAAACCTGGCGTAATGCGGCTTCATGTGCCAAAATTTAACATGCGA
>NW_015508313.1:7233-9569 GCF_001515645.1 Sinocyclocheilus grahami | reverse complement strand
GAGGCGAGTGGGCAGCCCTTGTCCTTAACATGGACAAAGAAATCTCACAGCCCTGCATTACTGAGCTTCCCTGAGCCTACACGGCGTCTGCTGTACTGTCCTGTGTTGTGTAGGTTTCCAGAAGGATCATCCACTCGGTGTATATTGTTCAACCAAAGAAGAAAGATGTCCTGAAGCAGCTGGGGAAACTCCTGACACCGAGTGGCTCCAAGCAGCACAGACCCGTCCTCTTCAAAGTGAGTAACGCATCTGAATGAAGAGTCCAGACCTTCACTTACCCATATTCCACACCTCTGCTCTGTCCCAATGGGCAAAATATAGTGTTTCCCCCACCTTTGTGAACTTTTGAATGAGTTTGAATAACGAGAATCGCCAAAAAAAACCACAAACATGAATGAGCATCAGGCGGTGTTTAAAAAACAGAACAGCTTACTGGGATGAATCGTGCCTCATGTAATCAGACGATCAGGGTTTCAGCTCGTCTCAGTGCTCATAAGCTGTTAGTTGGCTAGAAAAGTACTTTAGAGAGGAGTGTATCTGAATAAATCCGTCGTGAGCATGAGATATGACCGCCACCATTAAAACGATTATACATCGAGACTGAAATGAGAAAGATGTGATTTCTCGGTCAAAGCCACTTATTTTCCTTAATGTTTAGAGTTCATTTACTGCGAGTTATGTGGTTTCATGAAACCTTGTTATGTAGTTTAAATGTTACTATACAATGCCGTTTTTAAATGCTTATGTGAATATAATAAATAGCTGTTGACTAATGGTTTGAGCTGGTGTTATATTAAATGAAAGGGTTTGCTGTAGTTTACAGAAGTGTTTAACACAATGGAAAACCGCCTGTTGTCCAACACAATTCAAAACCTCATGGACCATAACATATGAACTGTTCTCTTCAATAAAAACTAGCAACTGAGGGGGATAAAAACAAGTGTTTGCATTTAACATCTTAATCTTTATTATTATTTTTGTCTTTCTTTAATATACATTTGTAATGTTCATTATCTTAATTTTATTAAATGTTTACATGTAGATTGCCTTTTGAATATTAATTTTGAACGTTAATTTAAATTGAAATCAAATAGGAGTTTTAATAATTTGATTATCCTGTTGTCCCGTTGAGAACCGCTGGTTTACAGCTTTATTTTTGTACCATGTTGAAAATGTCCCCATATCTGAAATATTACAGAAATTGTGTACATATTAACTGACAATTGAACTTGTTAATCTCAATCGAATTAAATCAATTCCCTATCACTGATTTCCAAAGCCGTATTTCTTCCTGCATTGAAGCGGTTGGTTTTAACATTGAGCTCTAATGTCGGTTTTCTTTTGTGGACAGCGTGTCTTCCTCAAAGAGATTTTTGAGCTTTCCAACTACATCGACAGAAGCCAGTTACCGTCTAGTTTGGGTGGATACCTCATATACTGCCATAAGAGCTGGGTTGCCTTCGTTAAGGTAGGAGTTTTTTTTGCTTATTTGCTTGGCATGTTAAATGTTTTGATGAAAGTGTCTAAATACAGAAAGGTTTGTTTAGGGGACAGAAACTATCTCCTAAGCTCAGTAATAAAACCTCAAGAGTCCAGTGAAAGGACCCCACCGTAATAGTGTGTGTGATATCTGAATGCATGTGATGGCCTGTTCCGGTCCTCCCTCCAGCCTTTATTTAGATCCGAGTAGCCAGTCGTTGCATGAATGCGCCGTGTGTTTTTGATTCTCGGGCTCCGTCTGCAGCAGGATGGATCAGTCACGCCACAGCAGGGTCTCATGATCGGCCCTGATGGCCTTGGATAACGCTTGACGTACTCTATAAAAATGTTTTTGTTTTTTTTTTCCCAGCAGATCCTCACGGCTTCAGCAGCTCTCTGGCAGCGGCCGTGTTTAGTATGTGCATGTTTAGTGTGCGTGTTGTGCTCTGACTCAGATGTGTGTTTCATTAGTGAGTGTATTCATGAGCGCATCGTCTCTATTGTGTGTCGTCCTGGAGAAGATTCAGAGGACAATCATCTGCAGTCATTAGCATGTGAAAGGGCCGCACACTGTCTCTGGTGTGCTCATCAGCGCTGTCCAGCATCCGCTCTTTCTCATGGGTTCACTCGGGGCTTGGTATTGTCTGTCAGATCTGATCCGGGCTTCTTTGAGCCTTTATTTGAGCAGAGAGCGTGGGTTTTGGTAAGGGTGTGCGCTCCTCAGGTTAAGATTGCTGGGGCATGTTTGTTTCTTTTGGTACTTTGTTAAAGGTTTTAAAGTTAATTTTTAAAGGGGTCATGAACTGAGAAAGCAAAATTCCCTTGATCTTTTGACACATAAGAGGTCATTGTACTAT
>NW_015508313.1:2989-3480 GCF_001515645.1 Sinocyclocheilus grahami | reverse complement strand
TATTGTCAAATCTCTCAGCCCAGCACAGAAATCCCCGTCCAACATATGCTATAGCAGACCGCTGTGTCTGGTTGTAATGTGTGCGTGTGTGTGTTTAGGGATCTTGGTTTGGATGACTTGTTGAAGCACTGCGAGGGTTTGTTGGAGAAGCTGCGTTTCCCTGAGAAAGAGCCCTGTTTTCACTCTATGGCTGGAACACTGCTCTACTCGCACACCGCGCTAGAGATGCTCCACAACTACAACCGGTATGAGCGTCTGCATGAGTCCTTCAGCTCTCTGAGGAAGAACCACCATCACATTGTCCCAATGTCTTTCTCTCTGTGTCAGGATAACCGCAGCGGTGGAGAAAGTGGAGTTGCTGTGGCAGCAGGCGTTTTCCAGAGCTCACGTCCAGCTGCAGCTCCTCCATCTGCAGCGAGAGGCCCAGCAGGTCAGGAGCACCAGCTTCACTCCTTCACATCTGTACCGTTTATAATGGTCAGAATAGGGCA
>NW_015508313.1:768-1285 GCF_001515645.1 Sinocyclocheilus grahami | reverse complement strand
TTGAAGGAGAACCTCTGCTCTGCTGTTCAGCGTCAGTATCAGACTCTGAGGACCGTGTCTGACTTCCATCACACCTGCAACAGAGTATGTGCGGTGATTCTCTAGTGTGTCCTTAAGTAGTTTTAGTCAGCTTCTGGGAGTGAGAAAGTGCTATTGTTAATGGTCACACTACCCTAGTAAAGAAGTAATATATACTGTGGATGGATCAAAACCTTTCAAAGTTGTCCTAAAACCAAAATGCGTTCTTATCTTGGGACAACTTTGATTAACTTTTTGATCCACTTCAAATGTTGACAACTGTATATAAAATGCATTTATTTCACACTAAGTATAGTTCAGATCTATTAGCATATTTACTGACGTATCGCTTGAGACTTACTGATAGAAATGTGACCCTGGACCATAAAACCAGTCATAAGGGTAATAAAAAAAAAATTGAATTGAGGTTTATACATTTACATGAAAGCTGAATGAATCTTTCCATTGATGTATGGTTTGTTAGGATAGGACAATATTT
>NW_015508313.1:0-758 GCF_001515645.1 Sinocyclocheilus grahami | reverse complement strand
AAAAAAAAAAAAAAGTTTTGTGCAGCACCACGGTGTTCTGCAAGTCTGTGTTCAAGTGCTGTGTTCTGGTAATGTTTGTTATTGCGAGAGGTTTTTCATGTCGGCTCCTGCTCTTATTTCAGATACAGGAGCAGATGGCTGCGTTGCACAGGGAGAAAGTTCAGCCCTACAGGATTGAAGTGGCTAAAGACGTACACAGAGCTGAAGAGCTCCGGCTGGACTTTGAGTCAGTATACACTCATGCAATGGTATGTGACCATTAAACCCAACATGCACATCAGATTTCTCTAAATGTCTACAATTTGTGAGCTGAGCGTATGTGCACTTTATTTTCTTCTAATTAGTTTGTCCACAAGGTGGCAACACTGGCCTGAACTGTTGTTGTTGCACATTCTATGTTCTCACATGCTACCAAATAGAGCGGTGTTAAAGACACTGCTTTAAGTGTTTGCCTCAAAACTGAAGTGTGGTTTGGGCTTAAGTCCGATATAACTGGTTCAGATGCCTTTGGTCAGATTCACAGAAACACTTGCTGGATTAGTTGGCTTCTGTCATCTTGTCCTGCTTTCATCAGGCTGTTGAGTAAGACCTCATGATTGATTCCTGTAGTCAATATCTGAGGTTTAATGAAGTGAAAGGCTGTATTAATGCAGTAATTTTCCAGTTGCACAGTCGGAGCGTGAAAATGTGGTCACATGTACACGCCTGGCAGAGTTTCTGTGTGACCAGATCTCTTGTGAGCAGGCGCTGGTTCGCCG
>NW_015508312.1:24889-25107 GCF_001515645.1 Sinocyclocheilus grahami | reverse complement strand
ACCTTGTTTTCCAAAGCATCACTCATGTTCCTGTAAATCGACAGCTCTGATGTGTGTGGCAGAAACACTGTTGGCCCCATATGACACTCAAATGAGTTCAGTACAAAACAGATAAATATCCAGCTCAGTTGCAGGACTTGGGAGGTCAGTGGTTTTTGAAACAGGTTGCATGGTGGTTTTGAGCTGTATATTATTGATAAGTTATCATACGTCCATAT
>NW_015508312.1:20890-23935 GCF_001515645.1 Sinocyclocheilus grahami | reverse complement strand
GGCTTTTGTGGCTTTTAACAGTCCTGAAATCCTAAAAGAGGAGGTGTTTTGACCCAGTTTGGGGTTATCTTGGGACTTTTGTTTCTTCAACTAAAGTTAGGAGCTTGTTTTAAAGAGTTACACCACAGCATAATTCTTCAAAATCAAAAAGAGTGAGAAGTCCTCTGTTTGTTAGCCTGGAGTGTTAAACTTTATAGCAGCGTTCAGCAAACTCAAGCAGAATGACACGATCTGATGCTGACTGAACATAAAACACATTTGTATGTAAACTTTTTTTTTTTTGAATGGTCTAATATACAGCAAGAAATAATCAGGAAAGGAGTAACAGAAGTAGAGGAGAGTAAAAGCAGAGATGAAGGGAGAATCTAAAGTAAATAATAATAAGACATGATTTATTTAGAGGCTAGAGAAAATAGGCAAACTTGAGATACAGTGGCCTAGCATGTCATTCATCATAGTTTCTGCTATAAATGCATCTGAGGAAGATTTATCAAGGCTAGCTTTGCTTGAAAAAACTTGCTCAAAATCTGACCAAAGTGAGATTTCAAAGGTATTTTTCAGCTGAAATTAGCTTTCCCTGCCTCTAAATTAAAACTGATTATAAACCTAACAATTATAAATAACTGACATCATAAATAATTATACATAATTACTATAATATGTAAGAAAAACACTCTTAATCTGGGAAGGTTGTGGATAGAATCTTCTGTTATTATACTGTTGACTCTTGCTTGAACTTAAAGCAGTGTGCTTTTATTGTGTTCACCTGAAATACACTAAATGTATGCTGTTAGGATTTTGGATGGGCAGTATATTAGATACATGTTTTTATACAGTCTATGGTATTTGAAATACAAAATACTGTTTTGAATTTTGTATTTAAAAGCCTTTGGAAAAAATCTAATGTACTTTGTATTTAAATGCATTTAGTATTTTTGTATTTTCAAAATACTTTGTGCGAGTCGTCCGTTATCAGGGAGCTGATTTCAGACACGCAGCCGCTTCTTAAACCCACACAAAAGAATTCAAAGAATCGTGTAAAGTGCAGATTATGATGTGCGACATTAGAACAAACCTTATGAATATGATAACATATGCATAACACTAAATTAAATAGTGCTTTCTTATATGTTTTTTTAATTCATTAAACATTTACTTTTAATTAATGTTTGTATTTAACATGGACCGTTACTTTATTCATTATTTCTGATATTGCAGGCTCATTTTGTAAATGTACGCATTTTAAATATTAGACAAGTGCAAACTTGGTGCTTAATGAAAAATTTGTCACATTTATAAAATCGGGTGATTGTGTTCACACATCTATGCAAGTTAATGTTTATCTAGAGACAAGATAATTAGGTTAATCACTGTCTGCCATCAACTATTTAATTTGTGAAGACACTGATGAATGGTTCACCACAAAAAAAGCTTAATGTTTTAGTTTTATTGTTCGTAAAAATAAAAAAAAAACTGAGTAAATCATGTTAAATGCTATCTAAATGAATTCTAATGTTAAAATTTAAATTTTAGATAAACTTTCTCATTTGAATAAACTTTATATACAACAAAATTAACTTAACATTAAATAAATTTGCTTTTTTTGGGTAGTTTTGTATTTTCTAAGAGGTATTCAAAATGAAAACAAAAGATTCTAAGCAGTTGTACACATCGACATGTGTTTCTTTCTTTCTTTCTTTCTTTCTTTCTTTCTTTCTTTCTTTCTTTCTTTCTTTCTCCAGAACAGGTCCAGATAGATTTATATAGAGAAGCCTGCACTGGATGGCCAATTCCACATGGATTTTGTGTATTTTCAAAATACAAAATACTGTATTTGTATTTAAATACATTTTCCCACACAGTATTTTGTATGTTAATTTTAAATACATTTTCATGTATTTATGCCCATTTCCGAGTGTACATCTATGTCAAAAAAGGTATTAAATGCAAACATCTGAAGTAATTGTTGTTTAAAAAAATCTAATGCCTTGAGCTTAAGATTTCTTGTCTGTGGATTATTTAGACTGTGAGAACATGCATGAAATGTTGCACACAGAGAATGAACGAGTGGCTTGAACCGCTCCCAATGAAAACCACGTCACTCGGCATCATCTAGCCGACCCACTCCAGCTTGGGCCACCAGAACTAATATTTAGATTCATTTGTCAGCCCAGTGGAAAATGTGTAGACAGATTTGTTTTTTAGCAGTCGAGTGCATATGAAATCTACATGAGCTGACAGCAGGCTGGACATTAGTGTCATTCAGAGCAGCGGACTGAACAAACACCAGCGTTACGTCGTTACTACTGAACGCGTAGTTCAGCTAAGGCCTCTCAATAACAGAATGCTTTTTGTTTCTAATTAAACAAGATGTCCATGATTTAACCCCTCGGTGGCCATCCATCTGTAGACATCCATTTGAGCACTGAGAGGCCGTTTCATTACATCTAAAGGCATCATTTATAATTCCAGGTACCGAACGAGAGTCCAGGGCTGGAGCGTATGTGGCGCTGAATCAGAGTTTTTACTCTGTCAGTCAGACTGATTAATGTCTGAGCCGATGAAGTCTCGGAGCAGGAATAGAGGCAAACACGCTCCACAAACTCACTTCAGTGTCAACGGCAGGTGAATTTACTCGTCATGATTATTCCTCACTGATCAAAAAACTTTATGTGCATTACTAGAACTGTCACATTTAGAGCATTCATTTATGATTATTTTTTTTTTTTTTAAAGCTAAACATTAAAGATTTAATGACTCCTGAATAAGGGATTTCCCTACCATTGGATCAGTTCAAGCTTATTTGTTTTCCACTTGTCACTAAATTGTGATTTAAATCATGATAATTCATTATATGCTTTGGAAAGTTTAACTGTGTACACTACCAATTGAAAAGTTTGGGGTCAGTAAGATTTATGTGAATGGTTTTGTCTCTTCTGCTCACCAAGGCTGTGTTTATTGGATCAAAATGCAGTAAAAATTGTGAAATATTATTACAGTTTCAAACAGCTGTGTTCTCTGTGAATATGTGTTAAACTGTAATGT
>NW_015508312.1:19745-20665 GCF_001515645.1 Sinocyclocheilus grahami | reverse complement strand
AAATCTTTTGTAACATTATAAATGTTTTACTGTCACTTTTGATCAGTTTATCATTGCCGAATAAAAGTATTAACTTCTTTCAATAAATATCTTACAGCTTTTGAACAGCAGTGTGCATGAGATACACATATATGCTTCGGCAAACAATAAGCCAAAAAATAAAATGCTAAAGATGATTAATGACCTCGTCAAAATTCCACAGCTTTCCAGACATTTTATTTAGGTTTAGTGATTCATTTCATATACATTTCTGAATGGTGCCATGTGAAGAACATTTTTCACATTTTTCTTTCTTTCTGCAGTGGTTGAGCATCGGAAAGTAAATTTCCTGTTTCCCACACAAAATGCTGATGATTTCAGGCCACATTGTCTAATTAGCAGGAGGGGGTCATTAGTCTTGCTTAATCAAGATTGCATAACTTTGCAGACAAGCAGTGGACATCGTTTGAACTGTAGTCGCAGCGTAACTGAGCTACACTTGACCGTAAAACAATGAGCGGCTGAGTAGTTCCTGCAAACCATTAACCGCTGCAATGTTCCTTGAAACTATAAATGCACTATATTTATTATCCCAGTGGCATCTAAGTAGAACCTCAAGACCAGATGATGATGGGTAACAAGCGTGGGTTCTTTGGTTATGCTTAACACTCAAAAACTGAAGCAAATCATTATGAAATAAAAAGCACGTAATGATGTATAGATGTACAGCAAGCTGGCATGATTTCAATGCCCGCAGACAGAAACTAGCACGCTTAACATTAACAACACCAGCTGTGAACTCCGGTTCCACAAAAGAGAGCCATTAACCCACGCAGAGAGAGCGACTCTTCTCTGAATTACACTTCAGATCCCCTCATCACAATCACAGGACGGGTGTTGAGTTAGACTGCAGCGGACAAAGCTGTCTTCATACACTTGAC
>NW_015508312.1:10715-14386 GCF_001515645.1 Sinocyclocheilus grahami | reverse complement strand
CATGATATGCATTCAATCATTTGACAGTAACGATGAGTTGACTCACACACAAGTGTCCCAGTGTCTCAAGACATGAGCTGATGGGAAATTACTATTATATAGCAATCTGAGTGACATTACAGACGTTTATGTTTCTTTACACCATTGTATGCGGTTAAAATACTTTCTAGATTGACTGACCTTTGCTCCAGCAGTGCCGGCTGCTCCCTCATTTCCAGCGAGTCCTGGTTTCCCCTGAAGCAACACAGGAGTTTCTCAGAAACATCGGCTCACAGCAGCTCAAGACAGATTATGTTGAGTAAGAAGATGGTCTGAAACTGAACAGTACTTCTCGTGCTCTTTACTGTGTATTTGGTTGTGCATGTGAAGTTATAAATATGGACACGTGTTTTAATCTCAAATTCTGTGCACATTTTTAAAGAATATGGCTGCATCTTAATTACAGTGAAGAATCTGAACAGGATGGTTCATCATCGCAGCACTGCATTGTATCATATCTTTATATCTGCTTTTGTGTTTTAAGTAACAGAGCAAATGAATGACAAATTCTTAGAGGACATCGTCTGGACAAAACTAATTTCTGGCACATCATTTTGTGTTGTCATATAACATCACAGTACATTACCATTGGACCAGGCTCTCCAGGAGGTCCTTGTTCTCCTTTCCCCCCCTGCTCTCCCTGTTTAAAAATGTCAAGTTTATTATCATCATTCTTGTCATGACAGCTTACAGTTTATGAATAAGGCCTTTTCACTACTTATTTCTTTTTTCTTTATAGTAGTACATGGTAATTTACAAATAAATAAATAAATAAAACAGAAATAATTCATTGGATAATTTAAAGACATTTAAAGGGATAGTCCAGCCGAAAATAAAAATGCTGTCATTATTCACTCACCCTCTCTTTATTCTGTGGAACATAGGTATTTTGAAGAATGTTGGTAACCAAACAGTTTTTGTTTCTATTGACTCCTTTTTTAACAGAATTTTCATTTTTGGGTGGACTGTCCCTTTAAGTACACTTTCTCTCAATTTGTCTTGGCTGTAATGCATCGTGACATTTGACTTTAGAGTAATTTTCCATTATTCTAAATGGTTATTCCCATTGTATTACCCATTTTTCATATAATTGCATTAAAAATAACATTTAAAATAAAAATAACTATTTGCAATAATTTTACAATTTGAAAAACAGTAAACAAAATTATTGCAGTTCAGTGAAAAGATTGTAAAGCAATAGTATCTTATTTGAATAAAAAAATAATTAAAAAGAAGTACAACTATTATCATGATGTATGCACTTTACAATTTAATTTAATTATAACAATTACCATTTAATTTATTAATGAGAATTAAGCTTGGCAATAATTTATTATGTGCTTTGAATTGAAATATTATATTATTAATAAATATTATTACCTTTTTTCCTGGCAATCCAACTGTACCAATGTTTGGTTTTGATGCTCCCTGAAACAAAAAGACAAAAAGCATGTTTACATGCACACCAAACAAACGGTTTTTGAAATAAAGTGTTTTACCCATTTACATGCAAACCAATGATGGCAACGCAAGAAAACCACAGCAATCTAGTCGATTGTCTTATGCTTAAGCTGTTTATGACTCTACGCCGATAAAGGAAAATGACCACAGGTGTTGTTGGCTTATAAAGCATAACCGGTGCATGTAAATGCACACAAAAGCAGATTTTCCTAAAGTCTTTGTGTTTGTCTCCAGTAATGTATTTGGCTCTTCTTTACTTACTCGGTCTGGTTTAAAGCACTTTGTTTGTATAAAACCAATGCATTTCTGGCCAGTGTGCTGGATGGCGATTGTCCGCCGCTTGCTCTGTGTGTTCTCTCTACACACTTCTGTCAAACGCTTATAAAGGAGCCATTGAGCCGGTTACACAGGGAAGCCGTCACTCACACAGACCTGGCTGAGGGCTTGGAAAGAGACTTTAATTATTTCAGCTCTTACCGTGGGTCCTGGTGGCCCCGGTTTCCCTGGCAACCCTTGCACTCCTCGATCACCCTGGAAATAAAATACACCGAATGTGACTCGCAGTAAAGGAAAGGAAAGAGTCTGCTCACTGAATTACATCTAAAAGCTGGTAATTAGGAAGCTAGATTGAGAACATCACGCTCCACCAAAGTGGGAAGAGGCTCTATTCCTGCCGAATGGTTGTTTCATCTAAATTTGAGAATGAGCATCTAAAAGCATCTGATGATTATTTTGTGAGGAAAGGCGTGAAGTGAAGTTGGGTTTTTTCCCGATATACCCCAGTGAAAGACTCACTTTTAAAGCCTGAAGTCCTGGGTCGCCTCTCGGCCCTGCTGGACCCACGTCACCCTAAGTGAGAGGAAAGCAAAAAACACAGAAGAAGCGTTTTCTTCTTCAAGAAAGAAAACCACATGGTCAGCAATGTATGAAATCTGTTTTTTCTGTTTTAATTTTTCTGGATTATTTTTTTTTCATTTCCGGTTAAATTACATTTTAGTAATCAAAAATCATGTCTAATTAATTGCTTTTACAACTTTTACAATTTGACGAAAATGTATTAAAATTTTTCATTCTACTGATATTTCTGTTACAAATTTCTTCAAACCGAACTTTTATTTTGATGGGTTGCTGTGAAGACCTTAAAGTTTCTCTGTGAGTATGATATGAGGATAGTTTTTCTCAAATGAAACAGTGAAATGCTGATGAAGTGACTCTCGGAGCAGTTGTGGAGATGTTGTTCATGTGTTTATGTCCTCATTTCGTGAGACGCCAGACGCTGAACACACATGCGCTTCAGTTTGACTGTAGTAAACGAAACCGAACATCTGTGGCATTCAAAATCGTAGCAATGATTTCAAACCATAAGAGCGTCTCACCTTCTCTCCAGGTATACCTGGATCTCCTGGCTCTCCTCTGGAACCTGGGGGTCCCTTTATTGAGAAAACACACATTTCAGAACTGTACAGTTCACACAGATTGGCCTGAAAAAGACTCATATCCTGAATATATGGGGTTTTACTCACAGGCTTACCATCTGGGCCCGGGGGTCCTTCTCTTCCTTTCTCTCCACGCAAACCCTGTTGAGATCAGACTTTGGCAGTAAATAAGCAACTTTATGCATTTAAACAGGAATGATAGTGGAGATCCTGACTGACCCTCGGTCCTGGAGGTCCCGGCTGGCCTTGGTTGCAGTCGCACGCCTCTTCAGTCTCATTAGTGGGCTCACGATCCAGAGGACACTAGAAAGACCGGCATAAACTGCTACCACGTAAATCCTTTCAAATGACAGTAAATTCACGAGAGTAACAAACAAACGCTAACTACTTACCCGTTCATCATCCTGTAAGAAAACAAGGAGAATAAGAGCAGTTAGTTTGTCCAAAGATCTGTCTGCAGAGTTGTAGATTCAATCAAGTCTTTTAGCTTGCAGTACGTCGTAAAGATTTTTAAGCAGCATTGCTTCTGAAAGTATGTTTGCGCTATACATTTCTTTAATAAAGAGGCTTGAACCAAATCAGCCAAATTAGAGATTAATCAAAACATTACAACATTTAATTCAAGAATAAAGCATTTGAAAACTGTGGAGGAAAGACAATGATATATGAAAGAATTAACTACTCATTCCATAATGGAGTGTGTGTGTGTGTGTGTGTGTGTGTGTGTGTGTGTGT
>NW_015508312.1:7597-7998 GCF_001515645.1 Sinocyclocheilus grahami | reverse complement strand
ACCCTTATGCCTAGTTTTGTGCTCCAGGGTCACATATTTCAAAGCAAAAAGTGCCAAACTAATCCAAAGAATTGAACATAAAAATTATGTGATTATTTACTCACTTCAAACTGACTGTCTTTCTTCCGTGGAATGCAAAATAAGATATTTAGAAAAATGTCCGACCTGCTCTTTTCCATTCAATTAAAGTATAAAGAGACTAAGAGATGTCCTGCTCCAACAAACAAACAAAAGCACCACAAAAGTAGTCCATATGTCTGCTATGCTATAGTCAAAGTCCTCTGTAGCCAAACAATAAGCTTGTTCACAGGAAAACCTTCTCTTTTTTTAGCTTTTTCAAATCTCTACTTGCGCATATTTAATGTGGCAGATTTGACAATTGATGAAAATCGATCAGTACT
>NW_015508312.1:4074-7480 GCF_001515645.1 Sinocyclocheilus grahami | reverse complement strand
GTTACTTTAGTCAACAGAATGTTTAAATAAAGTGCAACCAGACTTAAAATGTTGCACATTGTGTAATTCGTAAGACATTTGCAACTGCTTTTTATCACTTAAGGAGAAGCACCGCGATTAAATTGTAACTTGATATACTGGGACTAAACAGATATTTAGAAGTGGGCAAAGTTTAGAAAATGTGGAAAGGTTTGAAAAAAAATTGTAAATACCTCCCTACATGAGTACCATGTTTGTATCTTTGACACCTTGCACTGACCCATTTTGTGCCAAACGTTGAGGTGTAGGTTTGTAATTACTTTCGGTTGGAGAAACTACACTCCTGCTACTAGTGACAACTCTCTGTCCAAACCAGAGCTGCCAGCTGCTTTGTGGTTAGCAGTGGGCAAAGCCACATCTGGTTGCTGTTACCACTCCCTGCCATGGCATCATGCCGCTGGTTTGGCCCACAAGCTTTGTGGCTTTCCCTGTCACTGGGCATGAATGGTGCATGTGGTGCTTTGGTGGTTCACTCTTCTTTTAAGATGCTGATAGAACTGCACGACCAGGAGTGGACTGGTAATGCCAAAACCTAGTTTTAATGTGGTAAAGGTTTATGGGAAGTCTCACACGCATGCGGATCTCACCCTCACACAGCTTCTGTTCCATAGCATCACGGATACGGTCGATATTGGTGTAGTCCTCCGCATACAGCACGTATTCACCCTGCGGCTTGTTGGCGATGGTCACCAGCTCTGATGTGGTGATCTCCGTCCCGACGCCCACCGCAAACACTTTAATCCCTTGTGCTCGCGCCTCCACGCTAGCATCCATAACATCGTCCTGCGACTTTCCATCAGTCACCACCACAGCAATGCGGTTCTTCACTTCACTTCGTTGCGAAGATGCAAAGACGTGGTCAACGGCAAACTTGATTGCACGACCTGTCTGCGTGTTGCCACCTAAATAGCTGATGTCCTCAATAGCTTTAATGAGATCTTGAGTGGTCTTGTGGAGACCGAGAGGGATCTCCAACCTTGGGATGTCACTGTATTGTACTACGCCCACCTGCGAGTAGTGCGCACTCACGTCGAAGCCACTGGTGACACTGATTAGCCAGCGCTTGGCTGTTTCAAAGTCGTCACTTCCCACACTCCAGGAGCCGTCCATGATGTAGACCAGGTCATTCACAGCAGTGCTGCAGCCTACAGAATGGGAACAAGAACTGGGCTAGAACTAAACATCACACAGCACACAGAGAGTGACAGTATCCATCAATAGAGCACAAAATGTTACTTTTCAAATTTAGATATAGATTTAAACCTCCTGAATTCAGCTAACAAGCAACATCATAATGGAGTGCTATGATTTGGAATGTAAATGGACAAAACGTCCTTCGCAAAATTCACGCAGTATTCGTCATAGGAGACTCACAATTGTTTATTGACAATAAAAGCCAAATAAAAACTTCCAATTGCAATGATCTTAAGAAAGCAACGACGGAAAACAGGTAACTGACACTGACAGAATCCCAGCAAGTACTTTATACAATCCCATACAGGAATGTAATATCAAGAGCAATATGGCCATATACTGTATATTACCAATAAGGCGATGGATAATTTTCACATATGTACATTCTCTGGGTAGATGGTACGTTTATAACATATATAAAATCCCCATAGTAAAATTTATGTTAATAATATCAATATGGTGATTTTTATATGACATTATATGTAGCTGTATGTCAACGATATATATTTTACTTATATATGCAATCTGCACGTCTAACTAATATTTACTTCTATAATGTCAACATATATTGACGGGTTTTGACGGGATATACAGGACATAAATGTCTAAATGTTTTAGACATGCATAAACATGCATATTTCTATGGGCTTGATATGGATATGTTAATATGAGAAATTGTTCCAGTTTCTAATAGGTTTCATATATGTTTTGCGTCAATATGTGTCATATATGGAAATTTCATGTACATATACTACATTTGCATATGGGGTTACATCTTGGAAGTTGGCATAAGCTAAAATTGCCAAATACACTTAATAAAGCATAGATGTCACAAATATTTGTAAAATAGTCAATTTTTAATAAGAGTGAACTATTTTTAACAATACTTTTTTAATATTGCCAACATTTCACTTTATTTGTTTGCCATTTTTCATAGTTTTTTTTACTAAGCTCATTGAAAAAGGATTGGATTCTCCGTGAAGAATGCATGCATGCTACCCAGCCAAAAATATCTCTCTTTGCATCCTTTACGGTCTTGGACCACAAGTATAATGCTTCCAAATGCTGCCTATTTTGGCACCTCACTAGGTTTTGAAAGCCTTAAAGTCATCAAGAAACCGAAATTGCAATCAGCTCTCCTCTATTGTGGCTTATATTTGAAATGGCTTCTCTAACAAGAAAAAAATGTAAGTTATGCGAATGGCATGCTGCTGGATAGGAGAGAATATTGCACTGCCATTGTGAGGGTGGGAGATGTTTTTATTAAAGATTACGAGGGCACATTAATTAAAAATATTATGTGCATAGAAAAATTATTTGATAATTCAACATTCTATTTAAAAATATGAATTGGCTATTTCTTAGTTGACTTTCAGTCTTCTAAATACATCAGATGCATCGCTCAAAGGGTTAATAAACTGTCAATACCTGCTCGAATATCATCGTCCTCTGCGGCGTGCGAGTACACCAATAAGAGCAGTGCTGGAAAACTCTTCAGAATCCACGACATTCCCAACCAGCGTTCCAGTCCTTTCCCTAAAATGTCAATCTTCAGAGCCCTGTTAAATGAAGAGAATTACAATGTGTTTGTTTTGGATGCAGAGCAAACATTGCAATCTATAATTATTCTAAAGAGTTAAGAACCAGTTTGCTTACATAATTACTTAAAGATGGCTGTTTCATTTGATTATACCTCTGATGTTACACACTCACTTAAGCTAATCAGATCAGTGCACAGTTGTTCACAGGGGTGTTAAGATGCGTTCTCAGAAACAATCAAGTAATCACTTCTGAGATTAAGCATTTACTACAGAATAATGGAAAGGCCTATCGTATTCTATCATCATGAGGCGTTTGTCCCATATTCTTAAAAACCAACCTAATACATTTCTTAACTAAAGATTTCTGTTGACATTATGATGCCAAAAAAGTAGCAGCAGCTTGAAAATAATCATTATCAAATAATTAGTGGTTTATCGTTATTCTAGCATTATATAGACTTGAATGTGAGCTCTTTTGACTATACAGTACACTCTCAGAAAAAAAGGTACAAAAGATGTCACTGGAGCGATACCTTTTTAAAATGTAAACTTTTGTACCTTTTAGTTACTGATATGTACACTTTAGATACTAATTTGTACCTTTAAGGTACCAATATGGACTCTTTAGGTAC
>NW_015508312.1:0-562 GCF_001515645.1 Sinocyclocheilus grahami | reverse complement strand
TTACTCCGAATATACAACAAAAGGAACTAAAATAGGGCGAGCTATATTAAATTACAGATTTACACTGCACTCTTCGTAAGTACAGGTTTGGTCTCGCCATAAGAATGCATTGCTCTCTCTGCTCTCTCACTTTACAAAACTTCTTCACTGTTTCTGCTCTTTTATTATGGAATGTACAGTTGATTACACAATAATAATAATAATAATAATAATAACAATGACAATGCAAGACAAAAGAGAGCAATATTGTGTTGAGGATTGTGTGGATCACCTGTCCTATAGAGGGCGTCTTCTTTGTGCCATCACATATTTTTAAATTATTTAAACATCAAGAGTAACAGAACTTCATAATAAGTGGATTTTAAATACAGGCCTGTAATTAATAATAATTAGTATAGTTTTACATCAGTTCAGATAAGGGTATGTCAGATGACAAACAAATATATATTAAACACAGTGCACTTTAAATTCATATTAATAAAACAAAAAAGGTTTTCTGACTAAATGTTAAATAAAGTATTAGTTTTAACCAGCACAGAGACAAAAATGCATGCAAGATTAA
>NW_015508311.1:24495-25117 GCF_001515645.1 Sinocyclocheilus grahami | reverse complement strand
TGTTGTAAATAATAGTGAAAAATCACCTTTTAAAACTGTTGTTGATTTATTACCACTTAGCTAGCAGATTCTGACTCAGTATATATAGCTACAAAGTTTCATATTGTATTGTTACGGTACATTATTACAATATGTAAATTACATTAAATACACCATTACACCTGTTTGTTCCCATCTTACATGTTTTTTGTTTCATATCAAAGTTTAAAAATTGGAATTCATTTGAGAGCTAGTTGGTTTGGTTCAAGGCTCAAAACTCCCTATGGAGAAAAATCCCTATGGAGAAAATAAATGGGGAAAACAACACTACAGAAACCAAGGCTACTAAAAAAAAGTGGGTGCACACTGTTGCGTTTTGCTTGGGTGAGTTTCACGAGAAATGAAATACACTTATAACAAGCTGCTGTCTATATGCATAGTCTTATTTGAAAACAAATTGATAATGCAACGATGATGCATTAAAGGTTTTTGGCCTATATTAACAGTAAGCAGAGGGAAATGTTGTTGGTCAAATGCATTCAAGTCTATTTGTGTAATTATAGAGGAACAAACAGACTAGTTTGCACTGATGTTAGGCTTTGAAAATAACCGCAGGGAAAGCGATCTTCCCTTCCGTCTGGCT
>NW_015508311.1:19675-20453 GCF_001515645.1 Sinocyclocheilus grahami | reverse complement strand
TATATATATATATATATATATATATATATATCTCTGACTGAACTCTGCAGCGACGCATCCGTTTCCTTGATATAAAAAAACATGCCACTACATGCTGTCTGCTGCCTCATGGGCCCGTGACTCTGCCTCTGCGATGACCTTTACAAGGGGCTTTTATGCCTTAAAGTCCAGAGCGCCTCTTTCACAGATAGGCAGTCAAGACGCCTTGAGTGAAATGACCCTCGAGTCAGACAAGTAATAAACCCCAGAGTTCTCACCCATCAGCCAAAACCACTTGAGTATCTGGCAAATACAGTCACACATATTCCATCAGATCCTTCATAAACTGTGAGAGTACATCTGTCACTTACAGGCTGCAGTATCCGAATCAGTGTTTCCGAAAGAGCCAGAGATTACAGGATAGACTTTGAGATCACAAAAAGGCAATTTTCAAAGGAAACAAGAATTATCTTATGCATCAGTATACAAATTGAACCGTTCCACATTAAAAATCATTGGATTGGAAAGAGTCAGTGAGATGCTTATTGGATTTCTCATTTAAAGGCCACAACTTTTCCATTACATGAAGAGTTTGACTCCATTTTGGAAGAAATGTGCATTTCTTTTCAGTTTTTAATCACACTATATGCACTGGTTTTCTTTTCTTGGATCATAAAAATTAAACAAAAATCACACAAAAGTTTCCTCTTTTGTATATTATGCTTGTTTCTTTTTCCTTTTTTTTAATTAAACTTTCACTTACGTACTGTCTTTCCTTATGTATTTTTTATTTTTTTTT
>NW_015508311.1:17221-17544 GCF_001515645.1 Sinocyclocheilus grahami | reverse complement strand
TTTTACGGAAAACCTCAGAAGTGGGTGGATGGATGGATGGATGGACGGATGAATGGAAAACCTCAGAAGTGGGTGGATGGATGGATGGATGGATGGATGGATGGACGGATGAATGGAAAATCTCAGAAGTGGGTGGATGGATGGACGGATGAATGGAAAACTTCAGAAGTGGGTGGATGGATGGATAGCCTCAGAGGTGGAATGGTGGATATATGAATGGATGGATAAACTCAGAGGTGGAATGGTGGATATATGAATGGATGGATAACCTCAGAGGGGGAATGGTGGATATATGAATGGATGGTAAAACTCACGGATGGATG
>NW_015508311.1:14538-16294 GCF_001515645.1 Sinocyclocheilus grahami | reverse complement strand
CATCCATCCATCCATCCATCCATCCATCCACCCATCCATCCATCTTCTGTAAGAGAGTTGATCTGGGTCTGGGGTCAGTTGTGGCCTAATGGATAGAAGGTCGGACTTGTAACCCAAAGGTCGTGGGTTTGAGTCTCAGATCCGGCAGGGATTGTAGGTGGGGGGGAGTGAATATCCAGCGCTCTCTCCACCCTCAATACCACGACTAAGGTGAGACCATTGAGCAAGGTACTGAACCCCCAACTGCTCCCCGGGCGGCACAGCATTGGCTGCCCAATGCTCCAGGTGTGTGTTTGTTCACTACTCACTGCTGTGTGTGTGCACTTGGATGGGTTAAATGCAGAGCACAAATTCCAAGTATGGGACACCATGCTTGGCCTCACATCACACTCTTAAAAATAAAGGTGCTTCACGATGCCATAGAAGAACCTTTTTGTCTAAATGGTTCCATAAACAACCTTTAACATCTGAAGAACCTTTCTGTTTCACAAAAGGTTCTTTGTGGCGAAAGAAGGTTCTTCAGATTACAAAAAGGTAAGAAAGAGATGGTTCTTTAAAGAACCTTTGACTGAATGGTTCTTTGTGGAACCAAAAATGGTTCTTCTATGGCATCGCTTGAAGAACCTTTTGAAGCACCTTTATTTTTAAGAGTTCCTTTCCTTTCTTTACAGCTAGAATAGGCATTAGGCTGTTTCAGTGTCTCCAAGCGGTGCTACAAAATAAAACATGTTTTCAAACAACCTTGCGTCGAGCCTCTCTCAACTCAAACATCACAAACATGTGATGTCTCATGTAAAAGTAGGCTGCTTACAATAAAAAGTCCAACATATTA
Organism: Sinocyclocheilus grahami; assembly: GCF_001515645.1. NCBI lineage: Eukaryota > Metazoa > Chordata > Actinopteri > Cypriniformes > Cyprinidae > Sinocyclocheilus > Sinocyclocheilus grahami. The sequence goes on along the minus strand of NW_015508311.1, from coordinate 15,462 downwards.
AAATACTTTTAACATGAAGTTTAGCTCACCTGTTCTCCGGAAGTTTGTCATGTAGATTGAAACCCAACCATTCTATCAAATTTCTCCATCTTGGAAAAACACTACCAATGTTTACTTTGTTTTACACCGTTGCCTGTCTGTGTGTATTTTGACAAGTCTTCAAATTTTGTCTTACACTTCTGTAACGGAATCTGAATTAGTTTTTTGTTTTTATCACCGAATAAACAACTCTCAGGCCCAGCTTGCTACAGTAGCCCTGCCCACAAATTGCTATTGCCTACCTTTAACAAGGCCCATATTTTAATGCTAAGTGTGAATAATACAAAATTAACTAAATTAACACCTTAATCTATCTATCTATCTATCCGCATAAATACAGAATCATAATGTCAGTAAATGAGAAAACTCAGTAACTGCAAGCAACATGAAACGGGATGCCAATTAATTATGACAGGAGCTGTCTGTTCGACAAACAGCAGTATAAAATGATACATTTTACCTTCAGCTTTCATGATGGGCCTTATTTCCGAATTAATCAGAAAACTCAGCAGTGAAACAATGTGGGGCGCAAGTTGATTGGATCCTGAAAAGTTAGACTATCATATTACTATTCCACAGCTGCATGGTCTTGGATATGTCAGCAGGAAATAAAAGTAATTTCAGAGCCCAAACGTACTACATTTTGAAGAAATATGATCAAAACAAACATATTTTTCTTTAGAATAATGCACACTGATGAAGCATGCCCAATATAGCCTGGGACATTTATATACACACACACACACACACACACACAAAAGTATTTTCATGCATGAAATCAATTTCACATCATCTTGAAAGAAATCAGAAGTGTTCAAACTTTATGAGACTGTCTATTTTTCTAACATGTTCATTTGTATTATTCTCCAGATTTATTGAAGATTG
>NW_015508311.1:10212-11396 GCF_001515645.1 Sinocyclocheilus grahami | reverse complement strand
AAGATGAGATTGCTCACTGTGTCCTCTCGATAGTCCATCAGGCTCTGTCCTGATTGAGTCTGGGCCCCTCGGGCCCCTCATGCCACCAGAACCCTGATTACACACGTTCTGCCTCTAGGCTCACATTCTTCTTTCAAACTCTTGGACCCTGATGATGCTGTTAAGATTTTAACAAATACAGTCACAAACTAAAACAGAAATTCTTTAGCGAGGATTTATCAAGCCTCATTATTTATGGGTGTTTTTTAATTTTTTCTGGCTGTGGTAATTTTTTAAGGTTAAGACTCTACAGGTGAAGTTTATTTTTTTATTTTTTTATTTTTTACTAATAGATACAGTATTACTATACTTCCCCCAGTTGATTATTCATAGTATATTAAGACAGTTGTTTTGATATTATAAATCTAAAATGTCATTATCTAGTTAAACATACTAATTTGCATACATTTAATAGAAATCTAAAAATTGCAAAGCCAGGTTCAAAATTATTTTTTTTATTTTGTTGACATTAAATCAGAAAATACTGTCAATAGGTAGGGGGAAAAAAACATATTTTTGGAAGTAAAATGTTTGGAGTAGAGATTTCTGGCTCATTAAATACATATTTTGAGAAAACAGCCTTTAAAGATATGGATTGAAATAAACAATTAAATGTGTATTTTAGAGGTTTTCTTTTCACTATTCTGAAAGAAGACACATTAGCCAAAATCTCAAAATTGACCAGTGAATGAAAAATGATGGTTTTAGCGTTGCCTTAGCATTTTTCTTTTGCTCCAGTAAAACTGAAAGCTTTATTCAATAAAAAATGACTCCTCACTGATTTACCATGCATGTTTCAAAATGTTTTTGAAGTGGTTTAATTTCATCAGAGGTCTGGAGAATAAAAATACTGTGTAATATTTAGTTTTACTGCACAGTAAGTTTCTACAATTTCATTTATTGAATTATTTGTGTTGCTAATGTTAACGCTTTTTTAGCGCATAAAATCGATAATGCTCAAAGGTGAAATCAAGTCACATTTTTCATGATCGATCATTGCTGTCGTTTTTCTCTTTTGGTGCTTCCGCAGGCCAGCGTTCAGCTGAAGTACTATTGTAATGTTGTTTGTCTTTATGGGCCGTTGGCTGCTGGTGTCAGACTCAGTGTCTCTGTGGTCAGGTGAGGAGAGCTGATTCAGCATGCAT
>NW_015508311.1:5667-6435 GCF_001515645.1 Sinocyclocheilus grahami | reverse complement strand
TATATATATATATATATATATATATATATATATATATAATATTCACTACTATTTAAAAGATTTTCAGATTTTCCTTTCTTTTGCTCATCAAGGCTGCATCTTTGATCAAAACTAATTAAAAAAAAAAATGATTGCTTTATATTTTCATATTTCAGTTATTATTATTAGATATATTAAATATATCTTATTATTCTAATTTTATTATTATTATTATTATTATTATCAATGTTAAAAACAGTCGCCCTTCTTAATAATTTTTGTGGAAACTTTAACATATTAATAACACATTATACATTAATAAAAACACATTATACATCAATACATAAATAAATGTGATATTTTTTTTATTTAATGAATAGAAAGTTCAAAATAACCAACACATTCTCACTCCCAACTCGTCACGTATTGACGCTTGGTCAGGACCCTTTGGCATCACTTTTTGATGCACAGTGTACCCCTTTAGCATCATTTTGCTTTAAATAAGAAATGCTTGGCGTCAATATGCCAATGCGCAAGGCACTGGGAATTTTATCGTCATGATTCATTCATAATTATCATCATATTTTTTCCATACCTATTTAAATCTTCCTTTTGTTCATTTATTAATTGAAACATCCTCGTATGTATATTTTCTGCCCTGTCAAAACAGTGAGCTGAAAAAAAAAAGCCAGGCTCTCACCATTAAAGGTTAAATGTCTTTACATAGCCTACCAACATCTTAGTCATGCTCTCCGGTTATGACTTGCGTTCTATAAATTATTCAAATCA
>NW_015508311.1:1723-3261 GCF_001515645.1 Sinocyclocheilus grahami | reverse complement strand
GCATTTCCTTGCATTCATGCAGGGCATTAAAAAAATAGCGTTTTTTTTTTAAACAAGATTTCAAGAGTCGCGAAAGTTATGAAAAATATGTGAAGTCATGCCAGGTGTAAACACTTTTTGCATTATAATTCTAATCCCATCCTAAACAAAACCAGCTATAGTGCATCCCGTCAGAGCACACAGTAACCTTTAATTTGAACAGTACCTTGAGATATTTTCTTCATGCAATATTTATACCACATCAAATGACAAACCATAAATTCAAGTCAGACATTTTTGAATAATCACTGTGGCGAATTAAAAGGGCAAGCCAATTATGCAGGAGGTGTGTTTATTTCCAGCCTCCATGAATATATGTGGCAGCTTAATAATGAGCGATCTGTGCTGCTAACTCAAAGGTTGTCTGTTTAATTCCAGTAAGGTGAGCCAGGAATTACAAAGTTGCTGAGATCACAATTGTAGTGCCTTTGAGGAAGGTACTTAACCTCAGGGTGGTCCAGAGGGACCGGCCCTACAATTAGTGAACTGTGAGCTGCCTTACATGAAAATAATCTGTTAAATGACTAGTAACTAAGTAAGCCACTTCAATCTTTTAAATAACAATCAGAAACCTGCAAAATCTCAGTCCTTACACTTACGCAAAGAAAATATATTTCCTAATATATGAATGATCAATATATTAAATTACATAATGGTATATTAGAAATTATACAGAATAATATATTGTGTAAATACATTACAATATATTGAATAATAAATAAGGAATTGCCGCTTTCATATATTAAAAAATATGTGACAATATATTTACTCATATATCACGATATGTAATTTTATATTCAGCAATACACTTGATAATATATAGATGAACATGTGATAAGATACTTTACTGCATGTGTAAAAATATATTGAACATATATTTACTCATGCAATATATACATGCCACGTTTATGGTCGGTTTTTGTTTTGTTTTCCCTGTATTCCTGTCTCCTGTTTCTTTATGCCCGTATTTGGTCCTGTCCCCATTTAGTTCCATTTGTTCCATTTGTTCCAGGTGTTCCTAGTTATTAGTTATCCTCCTCACCTGTCTGCCCTTCGTTATCTGCCCTAGTTCTAGCCCGGTCTGTTCTCCCTTGTCTGGAATAGTTGATGTCTACCCTTGCTATGTGTGTTTTCCTGTTTCCCTGGATATTATTAAAGTCTATAAGTTTGAATTCGACTCTGCGTCTCCTTGTTCCTCGCTCCATGCTCCTCAAAGTAGCGAGCCGCAACAGAATTCCAGACCTGACAAAAAAGTAAACGACGCTCCTTCTCCCCATTTTTGTTTTCGTTTTTTTTTAAGTTTTTTGTTTTCCCTGTTTTTCCCCCGCGATCATGGAAATCGCCGCTTGTTTTGCCACCTTAGCCTGCAGAGATCTCCCCTTCGTGGAGTGCGCTTGGGAATTCTGGCGCTTGCCGCACCGATGGCTTTGGATGACACCACGCTCAAATCGCTGTTCTGGATCCGGAACCAGCTCGCCCTCAAGCCCGCCGGCCTCTCC
>NW_015508311.1:0-1655 GCF_001515645.1 Sinocyclocheilus grahami | reverse complement strand
CGTCGTGGAGTGCGCTTTGGAAGTCTGCGCGCTTGCCGCACCGATGGCTTTGGACGACACCACGCTCAAATCGCTGTTCTGGATCCGGAACCAGCTCGCCGTCAAGCCCGCCGGCCTCTCCTACGTCAAGCCCGCAAGCCGCCGCTGACTCAGGCCCGCCGGCCGCCGCTGACTCATGGCGCTACCTCCAGAGTTCTCTGCTCCTATCCTCACCCCAGAAGCCACTCCAGAAATTTCTCCTCCGTCTCCGCTGGTCCTGTCCAGCCCTCCTTCGTCTCCTGATTCCCCCGAGTTAGCCAGCCCTGCACCTCCAGAGCGCCCTCAAGTGCCCGCTCCTCCGGAGGGGGGGGTATTTGCTCGTGGCCGTGGTGGCCGAGCCGGCTAAGGTCACGGAGGATCCGACATGGCCTCCTAAGTCCCCTGCTCTGCCATAGCAACCTGAACTGCCTGCTCCACCATGGCCCCCTGAGCTACCAGCTCCGCCATGGCTCCCGGAGCTCCCTGATCCACCCTGGAGGCTTTCCCGTGTCCCTGTCTTGCACCAGCCTGCAGGGGGCCCACCCTGGTATTGTTACGGCGCGGGATGCGCCTTCCGGGAGGGGGGGGGATAATGTCATATTATTAAAGTCTATAAGTTTGAATTCGACTCTGCGTCTCCTCGTTCCTCGCTCATCACAGTAGCGAGCCATGACAATACACACATATATGGAAAGATATATTTCTTTTATTTAATAATAATTTATGATATACACTTTCATATTTTAAAATATAGCTAGTTTACAATAGCATAAGCACACCTGCTCATAATAAAGCACTTAGTTAACAGACTATCACTGTGCTAAAAATTGCACAGCCATTACTTTTTAAATGAAGTAAAATCATTTAACAGTGTATGGCCAATCGTCTTCATAAACGCAGGTTATACTCTTCTGCACAATGGTAACCCCACAAACTTACACATACCAGAAACACTTTTACATTTCAAAATAATACAATATTGAACACTAACAGATCTCCCATGTATTAATATACTGAGCAAAAACACACGACATAACACTTCATTTTAACATTTTTACTCTCTTTTAGCAGTCAGAAGCAAAACATGCTGTGAACTAGATATCTGCTTTTACTCATTGCGTGAATGTGTGTGCATACATTCACATTTATATGGGAGCTTCTATGTGCAATATATACACAATAAAGACTCAGACATTATAAATATTATATTTATCTTTGTCTTCATTTCTAAATATATTTGTATGTATCAATATATAGCCATACATTGTCAAAGCATATATTGCTGTTTATTGAAAAATAATAGCACTAGTTTCCAATATATGGAAATGTATTATGTAATACATCACATTATATTTTACAGTATATTCCCATATAGTTTTGTTCCATAAGGGTACAGTAAATGCTATTCACTGCTGTTGTCTACTATGCTTAATGTCTTTTCAGTTCTGAATCCCCAAAGTATTCATACAATGTCGTTTTAATATACTTTCGTTAACCAAGCCATAATGAAAGCTGCATTATGTCAATATAATATGTGATTTAGCACTGAATGCACCAAAAAACTCATTTTATGACAGACAGCGATTGGCTCAAAGCATCCAGTGCTCGAACTGGACAGAGCAGATTAAGCCTTTCTT
>NW_015508310.1:23656-25138 GCF_001515645.1 Sinocyclocheilus grahami | reverse complement strand
ATTTTTTGATACATCGCCATTTGAAAGATGTTCTCTGAAGCCACAATGTGAAAAGTTGCAGCTGCTGTTTTAATTCTTGGTACTGTCAACGCAGCTCTTACTTGATGACACTTTTTGGCTGAGTCAGTGGCGCTGAATGATGTTCTCTAATCTCTTTTTGTCCTGTAGAAGACTGATTTTGTTCGTTTATTGCATCAGAGTTACTTTATTTATTAGCAAAAGAAATTACAGTGTCAGTGCTGCTGTGTTGGAAATAAACCTGATGTGAATTTGCAGCTTGGCGCAAGGAACCTTAAAGTTGCTGAGTGTGGTGGAGTCTACTTCTATAAACCCAACAAACCTACCATTACTCCATCGTTCACCTACATGGCTCTCACTTAACCCCTCACCTCCTGGAGTAAACGGGTCAAAACGCCCCAAAAAAACTCAATTTAGAAACAAAACTATGGGACGACACCTTGTAATGACTGGTAACCACAGTGATCAGTGCAATTAAATGGCTTTAGGTTCTGATCTCATCAAAGAGTCCTGTCATCAGACCCCCACCACACCCGCAATGAGATATCATCATAGAGGAAACTCCACCCATCTACCAGCTACACCTCATGCTGCCCTCACATGCTATCAGACATGAACAGCCTCTCAAGTTGTATTTACAACTAGGAACCTCTGAGGTTTTTTTGATTCTCGAGTTTCAGAGTTGGGTAGGCCATAAACTAAACATGGCAGTTTACTGTAGTGAATGCTAAGTTTAAGGGGCTTAGCTTTGAACTAAAAATTGACAACTTATGCTTTGTTTGCTGTTCATTTACACAATTTGTTTTGGGGGCCTGAAAATGGGGGTTCAAAGGGCAAGTTGTTAAAAAACGATACCGTTAATGTTTCCATGTAAACTACAAATATGCAAATTTGTAAAAGGGGTCACATCATGTCTATTATGTGTATTTACCGAGCTCCGGCTCTGTAGATGAATGCATATATGCGCAAAAGCATAGCCTTTCTTTACAAAGTCACAGCGCCAACTACTGGCCTGGCATGCATCATACAGCATTTTTAGTTGTTTTTGCAGATCCGTGTGAGCGAGTATCGTTTTGACGGCATTGTCATCTGTACGCAAAACTTTTTAAAAATGCAAAAGAAAAACGTTTCTGTTATTAGTACGTCGTTGTTGTGTAAAAATACCGTAAGACTGCTTATTCGCTTTTCTCACAACATCTTTCTCTTGCTATTACAGTCATATACAGAATATTTCATTTCATTTACACAGATTTAAAAAAACGGCATTTATTTTATCGAGACTTCTAGCGCAGTCACAGTAGCATGAGTGATGTTTATATGGTTGGCAACAAATGGGACACTACATTGGATCTGTTGAAATCTGTTGGATATTTACTAAATATCTTATGATGTATATGACACTTGTCATAGCACTTACTGTACATTTTATTGCTCTTTTGTTGATTTTGATTGCTTCTATTGTCC
>NW_015508310.1:15534-16221 GCF_001515645.1 Sinocyclocheilus grahami | reverse complement strand
TTCTCTTTTTATTCCAGGGATTTTATTAATGAACATTCTAAGATATTCTCTTACACATGTGACAACCTGGAAAGAAAGGTATTAATTTCAGTGCCATTCCACAGATGGTCTTCATTAAAGTGTCTTAATCAGAATACCCAGGTTCTGCTTCCATCTCTGGAGACTGGATTTGTGAGAACGGAAACCCCCCTAGAGGACACAGACTAATGTAAGACCTGGATAAGGTTGAAGAGATCTCCATAATTTTGTGATGCCTCTAACCTGTAAAAAATAAAGAATGTGCCAGGGCATGTTTGGTTTAGTGTGCAATCACGTCTAGTATTTTCCACATACCTCTGCCATGATTTCTGTAGTACACGCAGTTCTGTGATTTACTGTCATCTTATATCACAATAATCAAGAACAGGTGTTATGTTGAAACTAACATGTTATTTAGCTATTGCAGGAAGCAGTTTATTAACAAAAGTGGGGCAAAATGCGTTTGCGAGTAAACTCAAGTTTGCCCTCCTCATACTATGTTGCCAAATTGAACAAGAAAGTCTCATATAAAGAGTCAAAGACTGTTATGAAGGGCTAGTTCAGCACAGAAGTTCTTTCCTGCCTGCTGAAGACAGATGTGTCAGTGAAGAGATCGTCTTACCTTGTTTGTGGAAAGACTGCATGTGCTCAGTCCATTTCAGATTTATT
>NW_015508310.1:12345-15389 GCF_001515645.1 Sinocyclocheilus grahami | reverse complement strand
CTTTGTCTTACTTTAGACTGTAAATACATTGTGTCAATGCAACAAGAATTGCTTAATGTCTTCTCTCTGCTTATTCTGGATAAACAAGTAAAATTTGTGTATTTTCAGGTGGATATCCAGAAAGAAATGAGTAGCTCTGTGGCACTTGTTTGAGTGTCCGGACCAGCCAACACAGTAACACTGACTCAACCAATGGTGTGAGTGGGGGAAATGTTCAAGTAACCATTACTTACAAGTCCAATAAAGTCATTTTTTGCACTTTTGGTACACCAAAATTTCTGACTTTTTTTCTATTTGCAATTGCAAGTATATGCTATATCTAACAATTTGGGCTTTTCTTCTTAGAATAGCAGGTTATCTCACAATTCTGACTTATTGCAAAAAACAAAAGGTCTGAATTGTGAGATCTCGTAGCATGAGACCCAAACAGAAAATAAGTGTTTGAACCCAGAGCAGTTTACTGACAAATGTTGAGTGCCAATGGCAATATCTAAAGAGGTGAGTATGCAGCGGTAACAGCCAATGCCCAAATGGTGACCAGACAATAAGTGAACTGGTGAATGTCTCTTTTGTAGCGATGCAATCATGAGGTAAGTGTTCTCAGGTGCATGATTGCTGATGTGGATAAGGTGTGGAGCATAAAGGATTCTGGGTTCTAGTTAGTGATCCTGAAATTAGAATTCAGGGGATTGTGATCACTGAAGGAGAGTGGAGGTGGAGCCTGGCGTATCCGTGACAGATAAATCTCAGAATTATGAGGGGGGAAAAAATCAGAATTGTGAGATTTATCCCATGGCAAAAATAAGCTTCCGTAATTACTCGTGCAGAAATTAGACCTCTTATCTTTAATGTTTTTTTTTATGATTTCTTTACTGGCTGTAGTATAAAGTAACTGTATGTAGGTTGAGGTGTCCATGGTTTTCCACGCTTTGTCTGGATTTTAGCAATAGTCCAGCTGCACACAGCAGGTTGGGAGGCTGTTTATTATACAGTCCTGTCCATGTGGAGGCCCTTGGGATCTAGGCCAAAATGGCAAGACAAAAGCTAGTTAAGAATTCAGGGAAATGTCCTATAAACCTGAATGCTACAGTTTAATAGTGACACACTGAAAACCACATAGTCTGCTCTACAGAAAGACTGACTAAAATGGCACATCTTTATATCTGTCTTGTCAGTACTTGCCTTCCAACTCTTTTCTTTCTCAAATATGCCCTTTAAATGTCAATCAACTGCCTTTTTTTCATTAAAGCTGAGATAAGGTTGGAAATATTTCAAGAGTCATGGCAGATGTGATTAGCTATTCATTTCAGGACTCAAAGTTGTTTTTGCATGCTTTGACAAAAAATGATGTAATTACATATTCCTTTATTAAAAATATGACAATGTAAATATAAGTTACTTTACCCATTATAGGATCATTTTAACATATGTGGTCAGACCACCAGTGAAAATAAACAGAACTTCATTGTCTAGGGAATGTTGTTTATTATTAGTTGTATTCTACAGGTCAGTTTTCGGCAGATGGTCAAACAGGGAAGTCTGGTTAGTATAGATCATTTGCTGATACAAGACCAGATTTGCAGTTTCATTTTCAATGAATAAAGCAAGGAAACTGATTTGGGAGAAGCGTAAATGTGCGACAGACACTTTTTGATTAATGCAGGGGGAAATGAAAAACACATTTCAGTGTCTAAAGATGACAAAAAATGGAAATGGAGAAGCTGGTAAAATGTTGTAAATCACTGAGGATAGAGAAAACAGGTGCTAGTTTTTTTACATCTGCCACAGGTGCTGTGGGTAATACTTGAGAAAATGTATTCAAAAATGTGTTACCTTTGAACAAAACCTGTTAAATAATAAGTAAACCATGTTATACTCACTAATAATTAATGTTTTTGTATTTATTGTTATTTTATTTTAAATTTACAGCTTGATATGCTTTAGAATAGATTTTTAAAAAGTAAAATGAATATGTTGAATGAACCAGTGTTTTCCTACAAGTATCATGAAGATCTCAATTGCCTGAAACAAAGCTTTTTACAACACCTGAAAGGTATTTGCAAGGATATCATGCATATACTAGGTCTTTAGGTCACTTGCATGTCAGAGGAACAACCGCTCAGGGACCACTGGTAACATGTGCTAACCAGGTGGACTGGCCTGCATTGTATACTGTAGATTCATTGTTGAATGGTAGCTACATTCGCTTTCAAAACAGTGTCTGGAAAAACAGGTGCAAGCTTTGATGCTTCCCACTACACCAAAATATTATTAATCCAATATGAGGTTGTTGCTGAAGCGTGTGCACACCCTTCAAAGTTAATTTTAAATTATACCAACAAAGGTCTTTAATTATAATCTTATCAAAGCACCTTTGACCTCACAACCTGTAAACATGTTACGTTTTCAGCCTCCCTGTTATTAAATTTAATCATGTCTCAGACATAACAAATTTGCAAGCTTAAAAGTAACAATTATATTTTATTGGTCTTATTGGGCCCTCATATACATTTAAAAAAATGTATTAAACCTTCGATTTAAATGCAAACTTTCCAAAAATATTTAGCTCATCCTTATACACTAGGGGGAAAAAAGGTGTATGATTTACTTTAGAACTATTTACTGTCAGTAAATTTCACAAATAATTACAAAAAAATATCAAATAACATATTGAATTAAACAACATTTTTTAAGTAAGAAAGACTGAAATAATATTTTCTTTGTAAATATTTCTGCAATATTTTTTAATACATCTTTCATATTTACTTATATAATATCAACACCTACTGACAGGTTTTAGGATGGATATACATGACATATACTGTATGTACAAAAATGTATCAGGTTCTTTCACTGTGTTTAGAAGTTATTCTGCCATTAAATGAATGACATGTGGAGGTCACCGAATATTAATTGAAAATTAGTTGAGCATGTTGTTTGAAGAATGTGTAAATGTGATCTCTGAGAAAACCAGTCACTGTGGAACATTTTCAGTCTTGTTGCATTTTACACACACACACACACACACACACACACACACACAC
>NW_015508310.1:9173-10951 GCF_001515645.1 Sinocyclocheilus grahami | reverse complement strand
TTTAAGGGGGTCTGAATACTTTCCGTACCCACTGTATATTGTTATTTACAAAATGCACACTAATGTTCTTAGGTTGGTAAGATCTTATTGCCAAGAATTGCAGTAAAAATGCATTCTTATTGAATAAAAATCTTAATTTATTTCATTTTAGTCATTTATTAGTATAAGATTTTATAGTCATTTATTCTACTACTAAAAATATCAATGATTTATTGTTGATAAAACCTCCATAAACAAACAAATGAGAATTAAACTGTTTAAATGGGATGATCTCCCTAACAAAGAAAGTACCTTTCTTGAAGACGGTGATTATATTTTGTTTTGGATTCTTGTCTTATCATGATCACAATCTGTGTATGCTCAATACCTCTATTTCCATCACTGAAGATGACTGCATGTACGTACATATCATTTTCAAACAGGTGTGCTTTCTGCTTGAAATGACATGACGTGATGTATGGAATCTCCCAAGTGGTCAATAACATGGGCAGAAGCCTGTGACCTTTGCCCTTGCCAGCCCCCTGCATTTTCTTCTCTAAATGCTTCAAGGTGCCTTGTGAACTCAGGGGACTTCATGCATCAGTTTAGAGTACACACGGTATGTGTATGTGTATGTGTATGTGTATGTGTGTGTGTTTGTCTATGAATGGCATGGAGGACCAAAGTCTAGAAGGGAAATAACAAAGCTTTGAACTCTGTGTAACCTTTACTTATACAGAGCCGGAACCTTTAAGAGTCAAAACAGCACGGAAAAATCACAGTGGGGAGATGCGGTAATTTCAAAGCTACCATAAACAACATGTTCTTGTTTGTAGATACTGGCCAGGTTTCAACACAGAATTGACATTAACCCTTAAACTGTGCTGAGAATCCTGTACCTAATTTGGTGTCCCTGGTCAAAAATCACTGCCCTTTTAAAATGTGTTTGTAAATCTCTCAATCTTTTCAATAGCACAAGTTTTGTATTTCTTTTTGGAACTTAGGCCTCGATTATCTGAACTTACACGCCTCAATTTGTGAGAAAAAATATATGTAATTTTGGCAATGTTCACTCAAAAACTGAGTTGCATAAGGCTCAGATCAACCAAAAAGATTGCATCTCATTTTTGGTAATAATATAGCATAATGAGAAATGTATAAGCAGTTTTTGTAGACCAGGAACAGAACAACCCAAGCGTAACAAGGTGGAAAAACAAAACAAAACAAAAAGTCAGTGATGTTTAGTCCAATGCGATATAATTAAAAAGCTTTTTTCTCTCCCCTCTAACTTGAGGGGTTAATGCAGTACCTTTTGCCTGGGTGGTGTGCTCCTCGTGTTGTCCAAAACATTACATTCAGGAACGCGTGTAAAAGGCTCACGGCCGGTCACTCCCCCGAGCCCTGCGTTCTTTGCGCAGACGCCAGCTGAAAGTTCCATTCTCACGTTTCCAACAGAACGCGCAGCTTCACAGCTGGATTGCTCTTCTCTTTCTTTAAGATTTCAGTGAGTCATACTGTTTTTGTGTTCCCCCTCATCAGAAAACTACCAACTGGATTCATTTCGGATTAGGAAGAAAAACGACAAGAAATAAAAACTTGAAACCTGAATGAAAACATTTTCAGCTTTTCATCATCAGTGGAGAATTTGCTGCCTGAAGTAAATGGACTATCACATGATCCTTGGAAATGCAGTTTTGAAGGGTTCTGTGGACCAAAACCATGCCGGATTGTAAATGGAATGATCTCCTTAAAGTTAACAATAAAGGTTTGCTCTTTCCCTTTTCTTGAATGAATGAATG
>NW_015508310.1:7595-9111 GCF_001515645.1 Sinocyclocheilus grahami | reverse complement strand
CAAATACCATGGTTAAACTATGGTTAATTTGTGGTTACTATGGTTAACTATAGTAACCATGTTTTTTTGTAGTAAAATCATGATTAATTTTCGTAAGGGAGATTAAAAATAAACGTGACATTGAACACCGATTTCTTTATTTCAAGTTTCAATAAATATAGTTTCACCAAGATTTTGAAGTCACGGGGGGAAATGTCTGACAGTATTTTGTAATATGCCGCTTCAGCTTTTGCGTCTTTCTGCAGTTTAAGGTGTTTGCTGCTGTGGAGCTGAAGATGGGTCGCTTTTATGCTCAGGTTTTGTTGATGCTGGTGATGGTAGCACTGCCTGTAGTGGTACGGTGTTGCCCACGGCCATGTGCCTGCCAGCAGCCCGCAGAGGTTCACTGCACGTTCCGCTCTTTACTCACGGTGCCTGCTCGCGTGCCCAAACAGGTGGAGCGGATGAATTTGGGGTAAGAATGAGTGTGTCATCAGTATATTATTCTTAGACATTGCTTTTTCTCTCTCTCTTTTCGTTTTCTGATATCAGCTTTCTTAAAAGAATACTTTAGCACACCCACTTCCAAAAGTGATTTATCTTGTAAAGATTATCATACAGGTCATCGAAACATGCTGAAACTGGGTTTCATTTCTCGTTGTTTTAAGACATTTAATCCAAGTGGGTTCATTTGTAGGTTAGTGGGAATTTCCCTTGATGATGTTAAATGCCAGGGATATTTCGACCATTTTACAGGTGACCTTCAACTATTCAGAATGTTTAGGACTCTCCCAGGGAGGATTCGAGATGGTGCTTTGGGGGTGACAGACTAGTTGTCACACTTTTCTTTCCATTTCTACATAAAAACGTAACTTAGTTACAAAGGTACATTTCTATTGTTATTGCACAAGACATTTAAGATGCAGTTCACGTAATTGTTGTCAAGATGCAATACCTGTCACCAGTCTATTTTTAAATAATAAATAAATAAAAACAGCAAAATGACTGTTGAACAAATTAATTTAAGCAACAATTTAATATGTAATGAACAAAATAACAAACCATAGTTTTAAACTACAAGTATTGTAGATAATAAATTGTATACGTTTTTAAAATAAAAATACATATAGGACAACTTGCCCTGACAAAAAATTTATAAAAAAATAAATTTTGTTCCTGGGAACGAAGTTCAAACTTTTAAGTTATAATCTTATAATCTTAACAATAACATCTTAGCTGACCCATGTATGTAAGTGTGGTTTTACTGTGTTCACTTGTTTACCCAACAGCAATTACAAAAATATGATATTCACCAGGTAGGGCATGACATAATTAACTTTTAAATTATTTAATTATAATAACTAGGCATTTGAAACAAATCTCCCTGGTGGAGAAAATACATATTTATGCAATTAGACATTTAATTCAAACCTGTATAGCTTTCTGAAAACAAGCTTTGGTCTCCCCCATTGAAATTGATTACATTTTTTTTAAAGTAAATCTGCAACATCATTGCATAATTAACCTTAATCTTATT
>NW_015508310.1:0-1045 GCF_001515645.1 Sinocyclocheilus grahami | reverse complement strand
TATCTGTGACAGAGAAAGATGATGGTGAATACCTCTGTGTTGTCCGCAACAAATTTGGGGATGATTTTGTGCCCTTTAAGGTCATCGTCCTGGCAAAACCTGCTAAAATTGAGCAGAAGACAGAGCCTGATAAGAAGGTGATGTATGGAGGAAACCTAAAAGTTGACTGTGTGGCCTCTGGACTACCCGACCCCAAAATCCAGTGGGCACTGCCTGACGGCACCATGATCAACAGTGTCATGAAGTCTGAACGTAATGTTGGCAGTCGAAGTCGCAGGTATGTTGTCTTTGACAATGGAACCCTCTTCTTCAATGAAGTAGGGATGCGTGAAGAGGGCCACTATACTTGTTATGCTGAGAACCAGGTTGGAAAAGATGAGATGAAAGTGCATGTAAAAGTAGTTGCAGATGTCCCTGTGATTGCTAATAAGACAAATGATGTAATCAGGGTCCTGTACGGAGAATCCATCTCTCTGCAATGCAGTGCCAAGGGTGAGCCAACTCCTCTTATATTGTGGTTTTCACCCACGAATAGAGCCATAACTTCAGGTTCAGACAAATATTTTATACACGATAATGGGACTCTAGTCATTCAGAAAGTTCAGCGATTCGATGGTGGGAACTATATATGTCTTGCCAGGAACAGTGCAGGGCAGGATCGCAAAGTGACCAGAGTAGAAATCCTTGTCTCTCCACCTGCGATTAATGGCCTCATAGGTACCACAAATTCAATGAGGGTTTCTAGTGTGGGAGATCAGCGGAAACTGATTGACTGTGAAACCACTGGTACCCCTGTTCCACGTGTCATGTGGGTTCTTCCAGAAAATGTTGTACTCCCTGCACCATATTATGGCAGTCGAATGACAGTACATCGCAATGGCACTTTGGATATCCGTTCAGTGAGAATGACCGATGCAGGCCAGTTAGCCTGCGTTGCTCGTAATGAGGGAGGCGAAACAAGGCTTGTTGTTCAGCTTGATGTAACAGATATTTTAGAGAAGCCAAAACTTAAGAGTCCTAAAATGGAGTCACTCTTACTGACTGT
>NW_015508309.1:23996-25177 GCF_001515645.1 Sinocyclocheilus grahami | reverse complement strand
CCTGAATTTTTTGTATGTAGGAATAGCAATTTTGCCTGCGAAATTGAGTGTGGTGTTTTTCGGGTCAATTTGCACTGCTGTATTTAGATTTACAGTAACTGATAATTTCCCAGAATGCATTGAAAATCTACAGTAACATACTGTCAACCGTGTACACAGTACTCAACTGTTGAGAATACAATATAATACTGTGAAAACAACAAAATCTACAGTAACACACTGTACACAGCTTATACAGCAAGAAACTGTTGAGATAAACAGTATAATACTGTGTAAACAACAGAAATCATTTACAGTGTAGCTGATCTACAGGACCTAGTTGAATAAATGTTAACAGTGTACACATTATATGATATTATTGATATTCGGCTGTCTTTCATTTTATAAATAAAAATGCAATTACAATTCCCAACCGCTTGTATTTTGTAGCCCTGCTGAGACATGATTACAGGCAACGCGAAACACCAGAGTTAGAGATCAGTGTTGTGTTTTGAATTTTTTTTTACACGAGAGAGCACTAAGTTTACTTGTAGGAGAGCAGCGGGCAAACAACAAACGATAAAGGACATTCCTACTTGGTCTTGTAAGTATCTGTGTTTTCGTTTTGACGTGTTCATTATTTATCTATATTATTTGTTATCATGTTTAGGAACCGTGACATTTTAGTGAAGGGAGCAGATCGTAATTGATAGTGATCCATGACTAGCCCACGGTTCAGCACGCATGTGTTCAGAGGATTAATTGCAAAATTTAATAGAGTAAAAGTTTTAGCATTTGTATGTGTTTACAAACTCAATCGATTTTAAAACAGCGCAAGAAGAGGCGAAAGAGCAAACAACAGAACAAACACAGCTTGGACAAAGATTAATTCATATTAATTTATACAGTGAACACACTCAGAAGAATTGGAGAAACTGAGGAGGAGTTTCAACATCTGGAAAAGATCCGGAGCAATGGTAAAAAAAAACCTCTCCAAAACAACATTTCCTCACTAAAGCTCTCTGACAAAGTCCATCATTTATTTTAATTATATATTGAATTCATTACTGAACAATGGCTTGTTAGATACAGAGAGAGCATGAGCTAATTATACAAGTAACAAGTAATACAAGTAACATTACAATAAGATTTATTTTGAAACGTCCAAATTGATAGTAAAGCTTAAGAATACAAATAATAAG
>NW_015508309.1:23156-23820 GCF_001515645.1 Sinocyclocheilus grahami | reverse complement strand
CATTTGAAAAGACTGCACTGTTCTCGGTCATTAGAGGTATGTGTATAAAACACACAACATTTACCAGAGAGCTTCTCTCTTTTTTAACACACTGAATGGTGATACACTATATATCTCGTTTTTGTTTTTAGTTGCCATCCAAGCAAAAGAGAATGACTCCCTGTCACAATTAGTGTAATTAAAGTAAAACAAATTATGTCAAGCTTTTCTTGTGCTTTTTTTCTTTTTCTTTCTTATTTGGCAGATGCTGTGATGACCAACCAGGAAGGCAGCAACAGAGTTGGACTTGAGGAATGGAGTTGAGAGGAATTTTAAACAAGAAATAAAACCAATAATTAATCATTTCCTTTAAGTTCACTGTTGGTTGTTTTATTTGTTAAAAGTAAACCAACAAAAGGGTTCATCTTTTTTTATGTTGTCATTTATCCGTAATGTTTTAATGTTACGTGTGATAACATGCTCTTGATTTGTATTAGATTTTTTTTTTTTAAATATCTTAAATATTTTATTTTTTCATTTTTATATTTTTATTATCTTAAGTTATTAAAAACTCCTGATTTTTTTATCATAATATTTATATTTAAGTGTATTGTATTTATAACATTTTATTTTGCCATTCATTCTTTTGTATTTTTATCATTTTGTATTGTCTTAAGTTGTCCAA
>NW_015508309.1:18034-22290 GCF_001515645.1 Sinocyclocheilus grahami | reverse complement strand
CCCCAAAGCGCTTAGAAACGCTTTATCTCAGTGCGTGAATACCGCATTGAGATGTCTTGGGCTTAAATGGCTTAAAATTACTTTAATGTTTAAACTGACAAGACTTAAAACACGTGAGAATGAAAATCTTTCTCCAGGAAGCAGCACTGGCCTGATCATTAAGACAGTTTTGGGGGGCTTAGATGACAGATATGGGGGCTGAAACCTACCTAAAAAGGGTTTAGAACCGCCCCTGGTATAGCGTGCGTAATTATACTGAAACATAAATATATAACCAGTTTACCTGATTCAATGTGATGGCAGAGCCTGTTTCTGAGACAACAACATGCCAACAGTCCTCCATAAAATGTGCTGCACACATCTGAATATTTGGGTGGAACTGTTCTAGAACAGTGTTGTAAATACAACTTAACCACTGATTTCTAGTCATGTCCTCTTTCGGAAGGCCAAACAAAGTAGTTTCTCTTTCACAACGAAACACAGCGTCACACACTGTGGGCTAGAGTAAGCGGCAGCGGCCTAGAGTGAGCAGAGGTCGGTGTGCTGAGTGAGCAGAGGCGGGTGGGCTTGAGAACGGCGCGGCCGGCAGATTCGACGAAGGAATTTCCGGCGGGCTTGCGGCAACCACATGTGACGACCCCGGGCTGGACTCCGCTTCGTCCACGGTGAAAGCCGATCCGGAGATCCACAGCACAAAGTTGATGTATTTCCTCAGCGACCAGCAAGGATCTGCTCCAGGCATGACGAAGCGGATATCGTCCTCTTTTGAAAGACCAAACAAAGTAGTTTTGCTTTCACAACGAAACACACAGAACACAAACACATGCCTTTACGGCATCTTTATGACATGGCGGCGGCAACAATACTACAGCGAGAATAAAAGTTACGCCTTCTTTCTTTGTGTGAACTTTTGGACGGCGTTATGCAAATCTTCCCACATCGTGACGTAGACGTGGGGGCGTGTTAGAACGCGGCGTTTTAGGTAGGCGTGGTTGACTCTTAACTTCCAACCGAGAAAAAACAAACAAACAAAAAAAGTTTTCAGAAAAGTAATTTCATTATTAGAGCTAAAATACTGTCATATGCTCAACAAATGTCATAGATCTCACCATGGGTATTATTAGAGTGAAAATAATAAAACTAATGGTTTGGGATTATTTAGGATGATAGAAAACAAACTAAAATCTTGAAAGATCATTCAACGCCAACATTCAATCCAGCTCACTGATTCAGATTAATGTTCTCCTGTAGGCTATACTGTGGTGGCTGAAAAAGAGAACAAGGTCATTGTCCAGAATTTTGAAGATGCAACCTCAAGTGCTTTTCTAAAAAAAAAAAAAGAATATATATATATATATATAGATATAGATATTCTTTTTTTTTCAATATATATATTGTTTTTTCATTGCTTTGATTCTGAACTGTTGCACTGAAACTGTCTGTTGCAGTATTTTGCCTCATAATGAACTTTTCACTGTTTGATTTTTGAATAAACTAAATGTTTATATTTAACCACCATTCAAATGTATTCACACACCCCTGCAGTTATATTATAGGCCTATGTATGATTCATAGATGTACCTGCACCTAAATAATACCTGTAGGGTCCTGCTTAAAGGGATGTAGTAGTCAGCCTAAGATGCCTGTCAGTTAATACAAACAATTGTCCAATCGCATGGCAGTAGGTTGCTTTGTGAGAGTGGAAACTCTAGATGGAAATAAATGGATTATACTTACCTGAAGCATGTTGACTGAATGGATACTGGCTGGCACAAGTTGGACAATTACTTTGATTCACTGGAAACTAAATTTGTGAGTAATTCCCTTCGTTTGAAGTCTTTACTTGATGAAGAACTTGATTGAACTGTGCAAAAGGAACATTGTTTGGCGACAGCAGCAATAATTTGTGAATTGTTGGATTTGAATTGATTTGAAATCATGGAAGAGGAAGAGGGAGATTCTTTGGCACAGTTCGTTGGAAGTCATAGAGGCAAGCTGGGTGCATGCACACAGAAAATGAATGAGATAAAGGATCTAAAACAAATGGAAGTCCAGACAATGTGAAAACACTTACAGAGAAATTTAAAGTTGCTCTGCAGGACTTAAATGATGTTCACAGTCAAGTGCATGCAATGTTGTCAAAGGAGGAAAGGGATGAAGACAATAAGAACTGGTTTAATCCAAAGATTGAGTGTTTTCAGGATTTTTTATTTGAGACTGAAATGTGGTTAAAAGATCACGTGGATCAAAATCCAGTTGAAAGGGACATTGGGACACAACTTGAAAGTACTGTTGCACCTGATGATAGTATATCCGTAGTCTCAAAGAACAAATCTAAATCAAACACCTCACAAGTTTCAAGTCACACTAGTTGTTCAAGTCGAACATCAAGATTCTCGGTGTAATCTACTGCATCCTCTGCATGTATGAAAGCTGAGGCAAAGAAAGCAGCGTTGATAGCACGTGCTGCTTCCTTGGCAAAGAAACATGCTTTAGAGTTAGAAGAAGCTAAAATAAGAGTAATGAAAGAGAAATTGAAAGTTGAAACTCATTTGGCTGCCTCAGACGCTGAAATTAATGTGTTCAAGAATTATGAACACATCCACACAACATATCCAGTTGATGGGATGGAAATGATGAATACTCAACTTGAAGAAAAAAAAGCCTTTTCAGGTATCCATTACTAGTGAGCATGAGCAATCTCCTGCAAATTATGCACCTATAAATGTTGTTCCAAAAACTCCTCTGCAAAGTAAGCAATTATTGCAACCAATGAGCACAATATCTAGATCAACTCAAGATCAAGTTGATGGTGCAACCACAAATCAACTAATGAATGACAATTCAGCAAATGAAAATATTCTTCACAACATACTGAAACAACAGACCGATCTGACTGAAATGTTACTTAAACAACAGAGCAGTGTCTGTTTATAATGGAGATCCTTTGAGTTTCATTCCTTTCATGCAATCTTTTGAGTACAACATTGAGAATAAAACAATACATAACAAGGAACATCTTTTCTATCTTGAGCAGTTCACATCTGGACAAGCCAGAGACCTAGTCCGGAGTTGTAGGCCTATGCGTATGGATTCCTGTAGTGGCTATAAGCAGGCAAAACGCCTCCCACAGGAGAATTTTGGGGATGACATAAGAGTGACAAATGCATATATTGAGAAAATTCAACAGTGGCCAAACATCAAGGCTGAAGATTGTCAAGCCTTGCGCAGTTATGTTCTGTATTTAAGAGGCTGTTGTAATGTGATGCGTGAGTTACGTTATATGAGGGAATTGGATACTGCTGCTAACCTAAGGGTAATTCTATCAAAACTACCCTATAAAATGAAGGAAAAATGGAGAACTGCGGCAAATGACATCTTGGAGGAAACCAACCAAAGGGCTGGTTTGAAGGATGTTGTGATCTTCCTTGAGAAGCAGGTGAGAATAAGTTCAGATCCCCTCTTTGGTAATATTCAGGACAACCAAGGAGGAAGAAAGTCTAGCAATGCTGAATCAAGATATCCCACAAAAGGAAGGAACAATAGCAGGAAAAGCTTTGCAAAAACAGTATCACCTGTAGCCATTCAAACTCCTTTTACAGGCAACACCGAGGATACTAGAAGGACAGCAACTTCAAATATCCTATTTCACACAGGCTGAGCATTATGAATGAAGTTATGTATTTATCTCATACTGACACAGAGCCAGAGACACACAGGTTTTTAAAGCGCTGCACATTATAACCAATCCCATACTATTATGTTGAGTTTATGAATACAACGACCAATCAGAGGCGTTCAGATGAGTCACCGCTGAAACACGCTGTTTCGTCACTGGGCGCTTGGTTGTCTCATCAACAACAAAGTGAAGATGTACGAATGTAAGATATTAATTTGACAGTGTAAACAGCTTTAGAGATTATTATGGGAGTTTTTGAGAGTGCTTGAATTCGCTGGACTGAAGTGAAATGTTCTTTGCTCTCTTTTTGTACAATGGAAGTGTTATAGGCTAATTAGTAACTTACAATGTTTTTATTAACTTCACATTAAATACAAAGTCAGTCGTATTAAATATATTTAATGGTATGACACCATATCTGGTACTTAAGTAAAAAGACGAATTTTTATGCAAAGTTAATAGATTAATACTATTAGGCTACTTTACTAGAGAATATATTTTCATGATATATTTTGAGAATATAAAAATATATATATATATATATTTTTATATTCACCCCTGCTGAATAAAACATTAG
>NW_015508309.1:16136-18024 GCF_001515645.1 Sinocyclocheilus grahami | reverse complement strand
GAATTATGAACACATCCACACAACATATCCAGTTGATGGGATGGATATGATGAATACTCAACTTGAAGAAAAAAAAAGCCTTTTCAGGTATCCATTACTAGTGAGCATGAGCAATCTCCTGCAAATTATGCACCTATAAATGTTGTTCCAAAAACTCCTCTGCAAAGTAAGCAATTATTGCAACCAATGAGCACAATATCTAGATCAACTCAAGATCAAGTTGATGGTGCACCCACAAATCAACTAATGAATGACAATTCAGCAAATGAAAATATTCTTCACAACATACTGAAACAACAGACCGATCTGACTGAAATGTTACATAAACAACAGAGCAGTGTCTGTTTATAATGGAGATCCTTTGAGTTTCATTCCTTTCATGCAATCTTTTGAGTACAACATTGAGAATAAAACAAAACATAACAAGGGACGTCTTTACTATCTTGAGCAGTTCACATCTGGAAAAGCCAGAGACCTAGTCCAGAGTTGTAGGCCTATGCGTATGGATTCCTGTAGTGGCTATAAGCAGGCAAAACGCCTTCTACAGGAGAATTTTGGGGATGACGTAAGAGTGACAAATGCATATATTGAGAAAATTCAACAGTGGCCAAACATCAAGGCTGAAGATTGTCAAGCCTTGCGCAGTTATGTTCTGTATTTAAGAGGCTGTTGTAATGTGATGCGTGAGTTACGTTATATGAGGGAATTGGATACTGCTGCTAACCTAAGGGTAATTCTATCAAAACTACCCTATAAAATGAAGGAAAAATGGAGAACTGCGGCAAATGACATCTTGGAGGAAACCAACCAAAGGGCTGGTTTGAAGGATGTTGTGATCTTCCTTGAGAAGCAGGTGAGAATAAGTTCAGATCCCCTCTTTGGTAATATTCAGGACAACCAAGGAGGAAGAAAGTCTAGCAATGCTGAATCAAGATATCCCACAAAAGGAAGGAACAATAGCAGGAAAAGCTTTGCAAAAACAGTATCACCTGTAGCCATTCAAACTCCTTTTACAGGCAACACCGAGGATACTAGAAGGACAGCAACTTCAAATATCCTATTTCACACAGGCTGAGCATTATGAATGAAGTTATGTATTTATCTCATACTGACACAGAGCCAGAGACACACACGTTTTTAAAGCGCTGCACATTATAACCAATCCTATACTATTATGTTGAGTTTATGAATACAAAGACCAATCAGAGGCGTTCAGATGAGTCACCGCTGAAACAGCTGTTTCGTCACTGGGCACTTGGTTGTCTCATCAACAACAAAGTGAAGATGTACGAATGTAAGTAAGATATTAATTTGACAGTGTAAACAGCTTTAGAGATTATTATGGGAGTTTTTGAGAGTGCTTGAATTCGCTGGACTGAAGTGAAATGTTCTTTGCTCTCTTTTTGTACAATGGAAGTGTTATAGGCTAATTAGTAACTTACAATGTTTTTATTAACTTCACATTAAATACAAAGTCAGTCGTATTAAATATATTTAATGGTATGACACCATATCTGGTACTTAAGTAAAAAGATGAATTTTTATGCAAAGTTAATAGATTAATACTATTAGGCTACTTTAAAAGAGAATATATTTTCATGATATATTTTGAGAATATAAAAAAATATATATATATTTTTATATTCACCCCTGCTGAATAAAACATTAGACACCATTAGAAAATGTGTAATGGTTTTACTGGTTATAATGGGACTTGTATTGGTTTTAAGGGAAACTGTAATGGACCCTTTTGGCCTCTACTGGTGATAGGTTGCCTTCTATTGGTGGCTTGTTAAAACACACTACAGAAAACCATTTTTAATGGTTTTAATTATTAAAAATGTATGGTTTGTAATGTTTGTAATGTTATTTGTTGTGGAAATCATTA
>NW_015508309.1:13932-15022 GCF_001515645.1 Sinocyclocheilus grahami | reverse complement strand
GTTTAGAAGAAAGCATTGTCAGCAAAGCTTCCTTTCAACCATCACTAAACAGTTAAACCACACATATTTCCATCTTTACCCTTAAAACTCCAATATATGTCCGAATATTTATATCTATATGATCTGTTTTCTTTTCTTTTGAACTCTAGCAGTTCTGAGGTCATTGACCAGAAGAAGTGCAGCATTTTTTGTTAGTAGTGTTGTTAGCAGATAATTACCCCCAAAAGTGAAAATAAGTAAATAACAACCATCAGACATCTGCATGATATAACAATTGCAGCAGTGAACAATACATTGCATTTATTTTTTAAATGACTCTCGGACATTGACGGGCAAAATCAGGTTATGAACTGTTTTGGGTTTGATATCAAGAACATCTGTAGTTTTCAGAAATAACTGCCTGACTTTAACTATAAGCTCTTTATATTGGAGTATACCACTGCATACAGTATACTTGTGTAGGTCAGTATATATCAGAACTCAACTGCCTGATTGCTTCATCATTGCAAAAATGTAGACTATCTCCTGGCTCAAATCTGAGGCATTAAGATATTATAAACATTAACATCATAATTTTCTGTAAAGCTGCTTTGAAACAATTGGTATTGTAAAAAAGTGCTATATAAATAAATCTGACTTCACTTGAATTGACTGATATTTTATCACATACTGTTTTAACTGAGAAAATCACATATCTGTTAGATTCAGTAGTTCATGGTAAAGTCTGGTTAGTTAATGCTAAAGTCAGACTGTGAGTTTCATATTAGCAGAAATGGAAAAAAGTCCTTCAACCACACGCTAATGACGCCTTAGCAGTATCTGTGTCAAATGTCGACCACAAACATTCAGCAATGTTCAACCACAATTGTTTGTCCACCAGCAGATCTGCACAGATGTAAATAAATCAGATGCAAAATGTTTCTTGTTGTTTTGGGGATTTGTTTAAAAGAAAAACCTTCTTTAAGAGGCTATAAGACTCCAGCATGAAAATGTTCCAGTGTTCCACAAGATTGAAGTAATTTGATAAAATTCCTTGTATTACAGGACATTCTTTAAGAGAGAATTTCATTAGTCCACCACTGAATATCGC
>NW_015508309.1:12091-12805 GCF_001515645.1 Sinocyclocheilus grahami | reverse complement strand
TCTCTCGCCTCCCCTGAGCCCATTGAGTTTTAACAGACCAACTAACAGACCACTAAAGCGTGCAGTGGGGGAGGGGGTACTTGAGAATGAATGGGGGGAAATCATGTGAGAGGAGGCAATGCCTCCATCATGATATGATTGGATATGACTGGTTATGTTCGGATGTGATTGGTTCATGCGATAAATCCCGCCTCTTGTTGTTCATGCGCGTTCTACGTTCGCGAATCAGTCTGAATGAACAATATAATGGCATTAATGGGAAGACTCATTTAAAAAAGTAAGTAAACAACTCACACACTTAGATGTAACCACTTTGTTACATCAAAATAAGACTTGAAATGGTCTGAAAACATGATCTGTGGGAGTTTTTAGT
This sequence comes from Sinocyclocheilus grahami, assembly GCF_001515645.1. Lineage (NCBI taxonomy): Eukaryota > Metazoa > Chordata > Actinopteri > Cypriniformes > Cyprinidae > Sinocyclocheilus > Sinocyclocheilus grahami. The sequence continues at coordinate 12,432 of NW_015508309.1, read as the reverse complement.
GAGTAAATCAGCTTGTTGAAATATAAAGTAAATTTCTGTGTCTGTGACCAATATTTACTGAGCTTTGATGACTGATGAACCGATTAATTCAATTTTCAATTCAATAATTATTAAAAAAGAATAGCTGAACACAAGTTCACAAATAAAATATTTTGTTTAAATTGTCACTGCCTTGAGTTATTATTTTGGAATAAATGTAAAATGCTTAATAACTTGATGAGATTCATACTTGGCTTTAATAAACAGAATATTGATTACATTGTTAATGTAAAAATATAAAATAGAATTGTATTTGTTGTTGTTGTTTTCTGGTAGTGTAAGTAATGTTTATTTAACCAAGA
>NW_015508309.1:6530-11756 GCF_001515645.1 Sinocyclocheilus grahami | reverse complement strand
TATAATGGTTGTTATTAATAGTGAATAAATCTAAAGCTTTTGAGACTATTATTTTGTGTTATTTCATTTATCATAAAAGGGGAGTGCTGAAACTGAATGTTTTCAGTTTCAGCACATGCCCCTCAAAAGGTCTGTGCACGGCCCTGTCCGTGACATCATTTTTGTTTGTTTCTAAAAGCAGTGTAAGAGTCATAAAAGCATGTACAGTATGTGAAACTCTGAAGATTTGGACTGTGATGTCATGAGCTGTCATAGGAAATACTTCATGAGTGAGCACTGAAAATATTAACTAATGTAGATCTGTTAATCTTTAGTTAGACTGTAGAAAGGGTGTTGTATGTATTATGACATATGAGTCACTGTTTTCGCACACTGAATACTGATCTTATGACTTTTATACATATATAATATGGTGCTGTTTTGTGTTTTTGTCACACGCACAAGCACACACTGTTGAAATGACACACAGATACACAACATAAATTAGTAATAAACAATCTCACCGGTTTCTGTGCTTTTCTTTTGTAGAACATCGGCTCAATGTAAGTGATCTCGTCTTCATTAGTCTCAACTGTTTCAACGATAACAATAATAGATTAAAACATTGCATTTCTGTGTTTTCAGTGTGTTTTATTGAAGCATCTGTGAGACAATGTAACTATATTGATCATTGCTAAACCCAACATCTACAGACATTATTTTGTGTTCTTTCCATTAACCATTGTATGCTGAAAATCCTTTACTTAATTTGGTCTCAGTGATCTGAATTTATCCACCTCAGTTTTTAAGTCAAAAGAAGCATTATTTGTGGATAACTTTGAGAATGTTCACTCAAAACCTACGCTCACATTGATCAATCATGCGCCTATGATCACTCGTTTCCAAAAAAGAAACACAAAACCTGTGCTAATTGAAATAATTGAAAGAAAACAAGTTGAAAAAAAAGATTGAATCCAATGTTTGGTAAAATGTATACACCTAAAGTGTAATAAGGTGGGGAAAAAATCCCAAAAAGTAAAACAATTGTCCAGTTTTTTGGGGAAGTTCTTATGACCTGCATGAGCAAAGTTGGTAAGTTTAAGTCCAATGCAATAACATTTAGGAAAAAGAAGCCTCTCTGGATCAAATTACTACCACACAACATGAGGGTTAGAAGGAACTATGCTAATAAAGTATATTGTTATTTGTTATAACACTCATTACTTTTACAAATATAATAGCCATTAAGAGATTTAACACTTGCCTTCTTGATCAGTTTTTCTACATTTCCTGCAAATAGAAAATATCAGGATTGCAGTCAAAATCAGCAGACATCCAGCAGCAGCGGCAGAGATCGGCACTATTTTAGACACTGAGAAAACAGAGAGACAGTCATTAGTGTGACCTATTGAGAAATGAACATTATAATTAGTAGAATTTTGCTGCCTTAAAGTTAACATATAAATGGATTTCAAAGTCTTAGTTTATTTTGTCCTCTACTCTGGGTTACAAGAAAAGAACATTTTCAAGAAGAAATATGGTTCAGCAATATGGTATCAATGTAATTTCCAAGCAGTAAAATGCAATTTTTTTAATTATTATTATTATTACCAATCATTAAAACCAATAATTATAATCAACTCCATAAATAATCACAAATGTACCTGCACATGTGTGACAAAGTTCACTGATGTCCAGATGTGTGGTCTGGTTGCTGATGGGATTGTTGAGCACACAGCTGTAGCTGTTTTTCTCCTGATATTCCACCTCCAGAGGTAGAGAGAGACTGATGCTGAGATCAGACACACTGATGCTGGACAATAAACTGTTTCCTTTGTACCAGGAGAGAGTCACATGACTCACATTCACCACTGAACACACCAGTGAACAATTCTGCTGTGATGATGATGATGATGATGAAGAACAGTCTCTGATGATGTTAGGAGTGGGCAAAGAAGCTGAGAAATAGAAGAAACATCAGAGTAAATGATACTGTTTCAGCTGTTGAGTTAGAGTTTGTGATGTCATTCATTGAGTGTTTGTGATTTCAGTTTTTTAATAACATCGTCTGAGATAGCAACCTTGGAATATTTCATCAAAAGGAAACTGTTTAATAGGTTTAAAATTAAAGTGAAAATAAAGGTGTATCTCAGATGCTATCATTTTTAAGACTGAAAATCTTTAGGATGCACATATTCTTTAAAACTACAAATAAAAGAAACCAATACTTAACTCACCATAGACAGTGAGAGAGAAACTCTTGCTCACACTGTTGGTCTGTAGTAGATAGAGTCCAGTGTGTTGAGTTCTGGTGTTTGTGATGATCAGAGATCCAGTTTGATTGTCCAGCTTCAGTCTGTTTCTGAATCTCTCATCAAGATCATCATCATATACAGTCATGCTGCCGGCCATTACATTGATTTCAGCTATTAAAGTGTTTTCAGATCCAAACCTCCACAGAATCAGATCATCATCCATTAATTCAGTAACATTAGAGTTTAGAGTGACTGAATCTCCCTCCAGCACGGACACTGACTTCACTGCATCTGTATCAGCAAACACACCTGATGAACAGAGAGTTTGTCACAGATCAGAGATTCTGGTGGTTCCAAAACATTTATTTAATGGTGATGCTTCACACAAGTAACATATTATAAGTAACATATAAAACAAAATAACTGAATATTTTTCAATCTTGACACTGTAAAATTATGTTTGTTTCACATATTTAATGGGACATTCACTTTTTTTCTGAATTTGATGAGCTCATGTGAACAGGTGGACTGAATTTTATAAATTTGATCTCCTGATGTTAGACCTGAATCCAATAGCTCTTACAGCAATATCTTAGTTTGATTTCATAATATCCTTTTTCTATGCAAATCCATCATATTACCCTGTGCAACAAACAAAGCATGAACTAAATCAGTAAAAACATAATATAAAAGCACAAAAACACACATTTGTAACTTACCATTTACTTGCCACAAACACAAGCAGAACAAAAGGACAATATGAACCATTTTCTTTGAGCATGCTAACTTTCTAATGAAAATATCTGAAAGTTGACTGTTTAGAAGTGAGATATTAGCGCGTGTGTGGATCCTCCCCCAACAGGATTCGACCACCCTTCACTGACCACACACTAGGGTTTCACTTAAATGACAGTTACAATGTGTAACATATATTAAGACTCACTGTATAGTGGCAGAAAACATTCTGCAATACAGGCATATGTTAAAAGTTTATGGCAGTTTATTAAATCAGTCTTTCATTATTTTTGTGGCAACGTATTTATACACACACCAGAACAGGGTGAAGTCATGCCATGAAATGAATGTATAACTTCATTTATAATGCTTAGCCAAATATATTAGTGTCTATGAGAGATGAATGATGAGTATAAGACAAAAACGTGTATTGTGACTCTTATTTGACTCTTTTTCAAACATGAGTAGGATACAGCTTTTTTTGTAAAAAGGAAGTCAGACTGTGTGGTTCATATAATAAAAAAAATGATGCATCCAATAATACGCACAGGTTTTCCATCCATAAGGTCGAGCCCCATTTCTTTGTAAATAAATGAAACCAGATTGTTTCGCTTTGACACACAGGAGGTGTCGCATTCGGTGAATTGCGTTCATTCTCTTCGCCAGAAAAAAAAAAAGTGCTGTTTATTTTAGAATGTGGTTTTAAAAACCTGTCTGTGTTCGAATGCAACCATATAGTGGGGGCTTTTGTTTACCTTGTAATAAATTATTCCGTTTTTAGAATGCACCAAAAAAAGGTTTGAATTGAAACTTTGCCTGTAAGATGCTTTGGACGAATATATGCATCACACACATTCACAAGATAAAGTTAATCCACGAATTGCATCGTAATTCAGTAGGCATATTGCAATAGTTTATTATTATTATTTTTTTTTTTTGGAGGGGTGGGGGCGAGCTTCCAGTGACAGAGAATCAGACAAAACTTCATTTGTTATGTTTTAAAGCCCCTGTACTGTTTTTCTGGGAGCATTCTCATAGGCCAATTTAAAATGAAACGAAACCTAGGCTCCTCTGCCGGTCACGTGATTTACTGGGAAACGATAGCCTTGCTACGAAACTTAAATTGCGAACCTTAAATATATCCAATATATGCACTATAGCTATGTTACATGTTGCATACATAACATCGCTAGTAAATCGTTTTCACGGATTGTTTTCTATGGGGTAGATGGTGTCATGCTAACTGATAAGTGACCAAATAAAGCTGCAAACAGACCAGCAACCAGCAAACAAGCTTAGATTGTTTTAATATATTTTCACCTAGAACGTGATTCAGTGTGATTCACCTAGAATTATGGCTGATCTTTTTAATTGTTACGAGTTGAGCAGGTTTCTACAACACTGCCCGCCCCGCCTACAGACCGTAGAAATAAAAGCACACCTGTATCGCTTTCTTGTACAAGGAAAATCAGAGCCAATGTAATTGCCGTGTTCTTTTTTTCTTTTCTTCTTTTTCCCTTTTATCCTTACACCGATTTTTTTTAAAAGGAATGCCCCTATTTCCTATCAGAAAAGAAGGAAGCAGAATTAAACATTCAGTTTAAATGATTCACCTGGGGAGGACAATTAAAACAATGGGAGGCTACTTTGTACTTACTCTGTTTGTTTTTCTTTTTGATGGTAAGTCATTTGATTCTGTAATTTCAATATCTGCTTTGACTGCATGCATAGGCTATGCAATAGGAATGCATTAGTTTTAAAAAGCCTTTGTCAATTTGACATATCTCGCTGCTCGTTGCTTTGGAAAAAAATGTCCAAACGTGTAAACATTCACAGGATAAAGTTGCATCGTAATTTAGTCCACTGCAATAGTTTTAAGTTCGCACAGTGTTGTTTTCTTTTGGCGAGCTTCTGGGACAGATTCACACTTTGTTCCGTTTTAAACCTCCTTCTGCAAACATACACATTGTCCTACTCAGCATGTATTTATATTATGTTTTTTAATATGCAAAGTACTGTAATGTGATGTTTATAATGTGCGCTCTTATGTCTCATTGGGGATGAAGAGGATTAAGCATTAGTGCTCATGTGAATGTAAATAAAGCCTGAAATGCATGGTCTGTTTGCTGTTTTTAGAGGACTTTGAGCCTATGAAACAGAGACTCCATATATAGGCTACTTGAGAACGCAGCGCAGTTTGCAATGAAAAGTCCCGAGGCTGTAATCGTTTGTTTGAAATCACGTGATCGATTTTTTT
>NW_015508309.1:1025-4817 GCF_001515645.1 Sinocyclocheilus grahami | reverse complement strand
TGATGATGATGATGAAGAACAGTCTCTGATGATGTTAGGAGTGGGCAAAGAAGCTGAGAAATAGAAGAAACATCAGAGTAAATGATACTGTTTCAGCTGTTGAGTTAGAGTTTGTGATGTCATTCATTGAGTGTTTGTGATTTCAGTTTTTTAATAACATCGTCTGAGATAGCAACCTTGGAATATTTCATCAAAAGGAAACTGTTTAATAGGTTTAAAATTAAAGTGAAAATAAAGGTGTATCTCAGATGCTATCATTTTTAAGACTGAAAATCTTTAGGATGCACATATTCTTTAAAACTACAAATAAAAGAAACCAATACTTAACTCACCATAGACAGTGAGAGAGAAACTCTTGCTCACACTGTTGGTCTGTAGTAGATAGAGTCCAGTGTGTTGAGTTCTGGTGTTTGTGATGATCAGAGATCCAGTTTGATGATCCACCTTCAGTCTGTCTCTGAATCTCTCATCAAGAACATCATCATATACAGTGATGCTGCCATCCATTACATTGATTTCAGCTATTAAAGTGTTTTCAGATCCAAACCTCCACAGAATCAGATCATCATCCATTAATTCAGTAACATTAGAGTTTAGAGTGACTGAATCTCCCTCCAGCACGGACACTGACTTCACTGCATCTGTATCAGCAAACACACCTGATGAACAGAGAGTTTGTCACAGATCAGAGATTCTGGTGGTTCCAAAACATTTATTTAATGGTGATGCTTCACACAAGTAACATATTATAAGTAACATATAAAACAAAATAACTGAATATTTTTCAATCTTGACACTGTAAAATTATGTTTGTTTCACATATTTAATGGGACATTCACTTTTTTTCTGAATTTGATGAGCTCATGTGAACAGGTGGACTGAATTTTATAAATTTGATCTCCTGATGTTAGACCTGAATCCAATAGCTCTTACAGCAATATCTTAGTTTGATTTCATAATATCCTTTTTCTATGCAAATCCATCATATTACCCTGTGCAACAAACAAAGCATGAACTAAATCAGTAAAAACATAATATAAAAGCACAAAAACACACATTTGTAACTTACCATTTATTTGCCACAAATACAAGCAGAACAAAAGGACAATATGAACCATTTTCTTTGAGCATGCTAACTTTCTAATGAAAATATCTGAAAGTTGACTGTTTAGAAGTGAGATATTAGCGCGTGTGTGGATCCTCCCCCAACAGGATTCGACCACCCTTCACTGACCACACACTAGGGTTTCACTTAAATGACAGTTACAATGTGTAACATATATTAAGACTCACTGTATAGTGGCAGAAAACATTCTGCAATACAGGCATATGTTAAAAGTTTATGGCAGTTTATTAAATCAGTCTTTCATTATTTTTGTGGCAACGTATTTATACACACACCAGAACAGGGAGAAGTCATGCCATGAAATGAATTTATAACTTAATTTATAATGCTTAGCCAAATATATTAGTGTCTATGAGAGATGAATGATGAGTATAAGACAAAAACGTGTATTGTGACTCTTATTTGACTCTTTTTCAAACATGAGTAGGATACAGCTTTTTTTGTAAAAAGGAAGTCAGACTGTGTGGTTCATATAATAAAAAAAATGATGCATCCAATAATACGCACAGGTTTTCCATCCATAAGGTCGAGCCCCATTTCTTTGTAAATAAATGAAACCAGATTGTTTCGCTTTGACACACAGGAGGTGTCGCATTCGGTGAATTGCGTTCATTCTCTTCGCCAGAAAAAAAAAAAAGTGCTGTTTATTTTAGAATGTGGTTTTAAAAACCTGTCTGTGTTCGAATGCAACCATATAGTGGGGGCTTTTGTTTACCTTGTAATAAATTATTCCGTTTTTAGAATGCACCAAAAAAAGGTTTGAATTGAAACTTTGCCTGTAAGATGCTTTGGACGAATATATGCATCACACACATTCACAAGATAAAGTTAATCCACGAATTGCATCGTAATTCAGTAGGCATATTGCAATAGTTTATTATTATTATTTTTTTTTTTTGGAGGGGTGGGGGCGAGCTTCCAGTGACAGAGAATCAGACAAAACTTCATTTGTTATGTTTTAAAGCCCCTGTACTGTTTTTCTGGGAGCATTCTCATAGGCCAATTTAAAATGAAACGAAACCTAGGCTCCTCTGCCGGTCACGTGATTTACTGGGAAACGATAGCCTTGCTACGAAACTTAAATTGCGAACCTTAAATATATCCAATATATGCACTATAGCTATGTTACATGTTGCATACATAACATCGCTAGTAAATCGTTTTCACGGATTGTTTTCTATGGGGTAGATGGTGTCATGCTAACTGACAAGTGACCAAATAAAGCTGCAAACAGACCAGCAACCAGCAAACAAGCTTAGATTGTTTTAATATATTTTCACCTAGAACGTGATTCAGTGTGATTCACCTAGAATTATGGCTGATCTTTTTAATTGTTACGAGTTGAGCAGGTTTATACAACACTGCCCGCCCCGCCTACAGACCGTAGAAATAAAAGCACACCTGTATCGCTTTCTTGTACAAGGAAAATCAGAGCCAATGTAATTGCCGTGTTCTTTTTTTCTTTTCTTCTTTTTCCCTTTTATCCTTACACCGATTTTTTTTAAAAGGAATGCCCCTATTTCCTATCAGAAAAGAAGGAAGCAGAATTAAACATTCAGTTTAAATGATTCACCTGGGGAGGACAATTAAAACAATGGGAGGCTACTTTGTACTTACTCTGTTTGTTTTTCTTTTTGATGGTAAGTCATTTGATTCTGTAATTTCAATATCTGCTTTGACTGCATGCATAGGCTATGCAATAGGAATGCATTAGTTTTAAAAAGCCTTTGTCAATTTGACATATCTCGCTGCTCGTTGCTTTGGAAAAAAATGTCCAAACGTGTAAACATTCACAGGATAAAGTTGCATCGTAATTTAGTCCACTGCAATAGTTTTAAGTTCGCACAGTGTTGTTTTCTTTTGGCGAGCTTCTGTGACAGATTCACACTTTGTTCCGTTTTAAACCTCCTTCTGCAAACATACACATTGTCCTACTCAGCATGTATTTATATTATGTTTTTTAATATGCAAAGTACTGTAATGTGATGTTTATAATGTGCGCTCTTATGTCTCATTGGGGATGAAGAGGATTAAGCATTAGTGCTCATGTGAATGTAAATAAAGCCTGAAATGCATGGTCTGTTTGCTGTTTTTAGAGGACTTTGAGCCTATGAAACAGAGACTCCATATATAGGCTACTTGAGAACGCAGCGCAGTTTGCAATGAAAAGTCCCGAGGCTGTAATCGTTTGTTTGAAATCACGTGATCGATTTTTTTGTTCGTCACATGTGCACCTTAATTTGCGTGTCAGTTTAATTTTTCTGTACATTTAAACTTTTCTAGACATTTGCAATATATTTATTTAAAAAAAAAAGATGTACACATGCTCTCATATTCTTAATGTAAAATGCCAAAATGTTTATTGTCAGGTTGTATAAAATATTCAGCCCAAGTGGCAACATTTGATTTAATAAAATGTAGTTTCAGTCACTGGATATTATCGTTGGTCGTTTCATAAAACCACTGTCAAATATAAGTACATCTTCCTTTACCTTATATTTCAAATAAATAAATAAATACATGCATACACACACACAAAATCTGAGGCTGTATATTTCTCCACCACAGAGATCTTTATTATCTAAGATCTCATGCAATTGAATTTCTCGTTGGTGTGGTGTTGAATTCCATGTCAAATGCACACACGCAAGTTATTATTGTTTGTC
>NW_015508309.1:0-470 GCF_001515645.1 Sinocyclocheilus grahami | reverse complement strand
ATTTCTGACCTGAACAGACTGACACTCTTCAGTCTTTTTCAGTAGACACTGATGATTAAAATAATAAATAATAATAAATGGCGTGCTTTTTCATTTTGTTGTTATTCCATTGTGTTTTCCAGCCTCTCTGTCTGGTCCGGACAAAGTCAATGAAGAATTGTTCAATATGGAGAAGGAACAAGAGTCTGAAAAGAGTATGTTTTTATAATTCCCTTCCTTTTTTTTATTTACAATAGATTAGACCATATATATTAGTTAATTCATAAAAGCATACTGTTCTAAAGGTTGACATCTTCCCATATGTTCCTCTTCTGATCTCTGTCAGTCACGTTCATGTGTGACTGTGGTGATGTTAGTGTTAGTATTATTGCTATTTTTAGTGTTATTTTATTTATTTCTAACTGAGATGTATCATTAATGCAATGAATTGTCTTTTGAACTGTCTGTCTTTGTTCTAGATTCAGTACCGT
>NW_015508308.1:24249-25177 GCF_001515645.1 Sinocyclocheilus grahami | reverse complement strand
ATGTCCCTGTGTGTGAAGCAGATTCTGATAAATAAAGCACGAGAATTGGGGTGGAGAGCAGAACAGCGTGTGGGAAATGCAATTTGTGCTGCTTTAATGCATGTGTTGGGCAGGTGGGTCTGTCTTAGTACATGTGATTAAAGAAACCCTTGCATGAGCTTCCATTGAGCTAGTGTAATCTGAACAGACCACACTGAGGAGATGTGTATGTGCTACAGCGGTGGTTCCGGATTTTCTTTACTAACAGAAAATGCATTACAACAAGATCTGATAGTATATCTGAGCTGCTACTTGCACAGTGATACTGTCATGTGAATATGATTTATGGTTCAGAGATAATCTCATACATTTTAGCAACCTTTTTGTTCACTCTCACAATCCCCACCGCCTTATCTTGTTACGCGCACACACACAGCAAGCATTCGGACACACAGGCTGAATTACTGCTGCAGCTGGCTGTGATGGTGATGATGATGCTAGTAAAGTGTGAGAGGAAAGTGTGCTGTTAAAGATGGCATGAAATCAGAATTGGAGTTTTGCGTCGTGTTGTCTGCCTGTGTTAGCTTTCTATCTGCTGTACAAGCCCAGATGAAAAATGCTGGTACTTGTGGGAAAAATGGTGACATTTGTTAATGTTTCGTAACACATTACCTAGCATGAACTAAAAATTAGCTATATACTGTATTTGTTACATTATTTATTAATCAATGGTAATGTTAGTTAATAAAAATGCAACTTTTAATTGTTAGTTCATGTTAGCTCAGGTTCATGATATAATATTAATGGATATAACATTTCTTTTTTAAATAATGCATATGTAAAAATTGAAATTAACATTGTCAGTTTACAAATGGAACAGTCTGTTCTTTTGGGGAAAAAAATGTTTTCATTGATAATAATAAGAATTGTTTCTTGAGCACCAAATCAG
>NW_015508308.1:12727-17051 GCF_001515645.1 Sinocyclocheilus grahami | reverse complement strand
GTTACTACTACTACTGTGAACCTTTTAGTGGTGGGTAAGGTACAAAGTTGTCCTCTTTAAGGTATTGTCCTAGTGACAAGCTGTTGTATAAATGTACAATTGTTGCACTTTTTTCCCTGAGAATTTAATGTTTACAGTCAAGCTACTTCAACAAACGAACTACATTGAAGCTACATATATGTGGACAATGTGTTGAGATATAGTATATGAGATACAGAATTAGTTCAAATGTAATTTTATTTGTTTGTTTAATGATAAAGTGAATTGAAGTGTATTTAGTTTAATATTCAGTAAAATGGAAGTTTAAGGACATTAAGATTTTTTATTATTTTGTCAAATACTTATCAGACACCACAATTATAGTGTAATGGATAATTATTGATATAAAATTAGTCAAAATTTTGATTAAAATATATAAAATCTGTAAGTTACACTACAAACTGTAATAAGTGTGACAATAATTGTCATAAATACAGCAAAATATATAAAAATTATTAATAAAGAATGAACTGACCATACACTTCTCAGATCAACCATCACCTGCAATGTCCTTTACACACAAAAAGTAGTCCAAATAAAATGCCCCTTTTTCTTAAAGGGCTGGCGTACATTGTTGTTGATTTTTTTCTGTTTTCTTAAAACATAAAATATGCATTGTTCTTTTTAAATTATTGAAATTGTACTGTACTGTGATTAGGTTTTTCAGAAGAGCACTTTGTACTTTTACTAAAGTACTTTTTTAACACATGTAAGTTTACTTGTAATTGAGTATTATTTCAGCAATGTAGCAGTACTTTTTCAGTACTCTTTCCTCCACTGATTGTACATATTGATAAAAATCTATATTCTCAGTATTAACACTGTGATGTATGATGGGAATATGCAGATTTTGTTGCATATAAAATCTCTCAAACTCATTTAAATATGCATAAAATAGAAAAAGAAAAACTTTCAACAGTGTACACTTTTTTTTTCACCCTGCAGAATACAAATAGTATTGTTTAGTTAGATTTATTTTTGGCATTTCATACCTTTTTATTTAGATAGGACAGTAGGTCGACAGGAAGTGAAGTGGGTGAGAGAGAGAGGGGGGTGGGATCGGGAAAGGTCCACGAGCCGGGACTCGAACTCGGGACACCTGAAGTGCAAAGGCGCAACATGTCCACATGACAAATATTATATTATTTAATTTAAAATGTAAAGTAGAGGGACACTATTTGCCATCAAAAATTTAAAAGACCCGAATTTACACTAATTCACAAATGCATTGATAAAATGCAGAAAACTAAATTATGAATTGCAATATTTAAGAAAATGTGTTACGATTAAACATAGGACTTCCGCAGGGACTGAAATGGGTCAGTTAGAAAAAAACGCTCACTTTAATTAATTTCAGTTCTTACACAGACGTAAAATGCTGTAAAATCAGATTTCCCTACACAAGACACTAGATATAGATCTGCAGGCACAAAATAAAAATGTGTAGTTTTATCATACAACTTTTTAGAAAATTTTTTTTTTTAGCTTCTGCTTAGCTAAATTCATCCACTTTGTTGTATATAGCATTTTACTGACATATTTCTTCTACGTTGCTTTCGACCGCTATATATTTTGATTAGATGTCTCTGTGAGGTTTTAGGTAATGCTTTATGAGGACAAAGTGCAATTCCTCCTGTTACTGTTGCTGTCGTCACATTATGAGAGTAAAGGTCGTATTATCTTCCACCAGGGAGCAGTTTAATTGCTCCCAGCCAATGACTTTTAACTCGGGATGTGTGTCTTTTACACGGTCCCATCCCTCGTTAGTTTGTGAGAAGATCATTCTTGTCAGATCACCGAGGTGAATTTATCTTTAAAACCAACAAGCGTTTCATCTCCTTGTAGCTGTCCTCTGCATTACCTGACATTAACGTATCGCAATAATTGCATGCAGGATAATTTTTCAAATTAATATACTTCGTCATTAACGCATCTATAACAAATGGGAAGGAAAGGAGACGTTAACCTAGGAGGAACAATACAAAAGAAGGAACTGATGCAAGTAGATGCAGGATGTGAATGTTGTCATGCACCGCTAGCCGATTTGTTCTTAAACAGGAAGCCATTGAAGTTGCTGTTCTTTAGATGTTGCTTTGAATTGAGGCATAAATATGCTTTGTTCCAAAATCTAGTAAACTGCCCACCTTCCACAGGCAACATTTTAGACATCACATACACCCCTGCAATGAGATTCTGTACAGTATGCAGTAGAATTCAATGTCTGTACATAGCAATGGTAAATATTATTAGCATCTGCATTCAGATAAAAAAGGAATGCGAGAGGAACTTAAATTGGAAGTTTGTGAAAACTACTTGAAAGGCATGTTTAATATAATCATGATTCGTTCATAATGTCCATATAAAAATCTTCTTTTTTTACCACAACATTTCTGTAAATATCTTCAAATAGTAATACTAAATAACAAATTAACTGGAAAAAGTGTTTCAGTAGAGTTCCAAAGTTGATTTTGTTCCCACCACTTTGTGGAAGCTATTGAAAAGCTTGTGCAACTCATGTACAATACACAAAAAGAAAAAGAAAGAAAGAAACCTCCAGTTCCTCATTCTTCCTCAAATAATGAATGTCTTGTAATACAAAATAAATGTGTGCCAAACTCATTTGGGGGTCGAACAGTTGATTGGCCAGATTAAACAGATATTTCAATGTTATTTCTATGCTTTTAGCCACCTTTTCAGCATATCCCTTGAAATGTGTGTAGTTGCCATGACAGCTTCAAGCACTTAAGGCTGCTCTGTTGCACTTTTATATGGTGTTTGAATTATTTTAGGTTTCATCATCAGATTATTATTTTTATTTATATAATTGCATTTTCAAAAGATTGTTGTTCTCCCTTGTAAAAAGAACTACACTGTACAAAGTTACATATTTAAAAGTACTTTTTACTTAATGTACTATAAAGAAATATACTTAAATGTGAACTGAATATAATGTTTTCAGACACTTATTTGCATGTCATTTACAATTAACTGTATTGTAGCTTTTGTTTAAATTAAATTGACTTAGTTGAACTTAAGTGCTTTTGACCCAATTAGAACACGTACAAGTATATCATTATATTTAATGGCAAAATTACTTCTATTGTCTTTGAAATGTGGTTAAAGTGTACTGCTATGCATTTATGGTAAACTAAAATATGCATTTATTTAATTTCAAGTGAAACTTGTATGCCATGCATTTAAATATATATCTAATTACACATTTGTAATGATGAAGTTGCAATTTATTTAAAACATGTTGATTTCAAATGTAAAATCAAATAACACACTAAAGTTAAAATTCTAATCAAGTATTTTACGTGTGCTTTAGTATGTTGGTGAACGAATCAAAATAAGTGTACTTCTTTAAAGCATGAATACAAACTTTTAATGTGACAACTTTTATAAGAGTTGTAGTCATGAAAAAGTTTACCATAAAGTGGTTTTATTTAATATTATAATAAATTACCAGAGTATTTTTTAATATTTAATTTTTTTTGAGAAAATACACTTTTAAAATTTGAAGTACATTACAAGTGCACATTCTATACAATTATGCACATATTTCTTTTTAACAAGGGCTATTCATTTCTTATTGCAAGGTTAACAAACCTTCACCAAATCTAGGACTGAATGAAACCGAGAAGCCTATTGTGTATCTCTTTTGGAAACATTAAAATAGACATACCATATAGTACAAAATGTGTTTAATGCAGTATCTTAGATGTTACTCTTGACAAGTTCTGATTTCTGAGAAACGCACAATATACAGACATTGAAATGTGACTGTTTGATCACGGTGTGCTACTTTCCTAAGAATTTAATTCCAATCCCACTCCAACATACCTGCCTGTTATGTTCAAGTAATCCCAAATTCCTTTATTAGCTGGTTCAGGTGTGTTTAATAAGGGTTGGAGCTCAGCAGGATGATAGCCCTCCAGGAGCAGCATTGACTACCCCGATGTTACAGAATTGAGTTGTTGAGCGTATTAGTATGGTAACGTCAAACTCTGTTAGTGGAGTCTCTTTGGCACTTGTGAGTACCACAATTTGCAGGGTGTTCTTGAGTGATTTAAGAGAGTTGCTGCTCATGAAGAGCAACTTATAAAGTTCTATTTAGGTCACGGTGCTACTTTATAGGCAAACAACACTTGTATAAAAACTATAGGTCCTTTAATGGAATCTATAGGCACTTTCCAGAATCAGAAAGAGCTTTATTGCCAAGTATGTTTGCAGATAATAAAAATGAAATGTGAATAAAATACACATGCATAAATATAAACCACAA
>NW_015508308.1:6819-7713 GCF_001515645.1 Sinocyclocheilus grahami | reverse complement strand
CACCTAACTACTTTCTAAAAACAAGTGTCTTATAGCCTTGCAAACTACAAAACCCGTCATTGCCCTTGCAGCAAGAAATAACCTCTGCCAATGGGCAAGTTAACTGACAAGCACAATATCTGACAGACAAACAAACAAACAAACAATGTACAACAATGTACATCAGTTGCACACATATCAATCAACATATTTTTCCTCTTAGTATATTTCAATAATATCAACATTTTCATTTAACTTAAACATAATTTGATTAAGTTAGTAACTTAAGTAGTCTCAAAGTGATTTTATGAAATGATTATTATTTAAGCACATGTTGTTCTATAAGCTAGCAAGCACACATTAGAAAACAAAATGTACCTTTTTACAATATTTAAAAACACAATGAAAGAACAAAGAAAATTAGATCAGTCAATGCACTGGCATTTGCACAGTAATTTCTCATTGATTAAAGCAATGATTCTCAACCTTTTTTTCCACCGGGCCGCACTATGGTCCAAGTGCAAGTCTCGCGGGCCGCACGCATATTATTTACATATTACGTCAGCAATACAAACCAACTGTCACGAATCCGGTCCATGAACTTCCTTCTGCTAGCCATCAGAGGTCACCCTTTCCGATTTCATTGACTCTCGCACTACACACTGTTGCACATCACCCCGGACTACATATCCCATCATTCATTGCACTGATTGCACTCAGCATGGATTGCACACAGCTGGTAACACTGATTGCACCCAGCTGTTTCATATCACTCCCTCACTATTTAACACTCACTCTGATCCCTTCCCTCTGCCGAGTATTGTTTAGCGCTTATCTCAGATAGCTATACTACAGAGCCCTCAGTCGTTTCCCAGCCTTAGCCCCAGCCTTAGCCCCAGCCTTAGCCCCAGCCTT
>NW_015508308.1:4836-5354 GCF_001515645.1 Sinocyclocheilus grahami | reverse complement strand
GTATTACTCTTACCTTTATGAGCAAAAATGACTGCTTATCCACTGAAAAAATAATGCAAGTGATCGCGCTGTCATCTCTATGTCCTGCAAAGCGCGCTTTAGCTTCCACTCTCTGCGCAAACTATTGGATACAGTGCACATTTATCTAGGTTTAACGTTTAAACATTGTTATATGCTTGAACTGTTTTACATCTATAGATTTGAGAAGGATGTTACTTTAAATGCGTAACGTTAATTGGGCTATGTGAGTATCTGCTCATGTCTGAAAATAACATATGATAAACAAAATTATTTTACATAAAAATATTAGGCTATAGCTTATATTTATTTAGTACATTTTTAAATTAATGTAAAAACTAAAATGAATTGTAAAACTGAAAGTATTTTTTTTAAATTGTGTTCAGCATGGTGGGCCGCATTTTAATTTGTGACGGGCCGCATGCGGCCCGCTGGCCGCGGGTTGAGAACCACTGGATTAAAGCAACATACTTTGTTTTTTATTTAATACCATTTGTTAC
>NW_015508308.1:0-582 GCF_001515645.1 Sinocyclocheilus grahami | reverse complement strand
AAAATGTGAGTCTCGTAATTTTTCGTCAATGATATTGCATTGCACAGTCACAGTTATCGTATATAAATATCAACCTTATTGTCGTCTCATCATCATCTCATCTAGACATGGGAAAAAAGCTCATCAACAAACATTTTTCATCATACTTTTCATTAACGAAATTAACACTATCGGACAGGATACAAAATTATGCATATAAAGCCTCTTGTCCAATGAACAAACATTTTTCTCTCCATTGCCTGAGTGCTACTGACTTCAACAGATATAATCAGATATCCTCAACAGAACAAATAGCGTGTTGCATGCTACTGTATTGCACATTTTGTTAATTGAAAAGTTGATCTAGGACAATAATTGTATACATTTTAGAGAGATTATCTCTGAAAACATAAGGGAAACCATGTTTCCCGTGTAGTCCATAAGAAATCAACACTGGAGAGGGGTCCCTCAAGGCTATAGGCTAGGCCCTTTCATTTTGTTCCATCAATTGGTCTGTTTCTACTTATTACCATTTTTTGTTTTTAATTCAGGTATTTCATTATCCAAAATAAGCATTGCCACATAATTATAGTTTTTTTTTTT
>NW_015508307.1:24079-25205 GCF_001515645.1 Sinocyclocheilus grahami | reverse complement strand
TTTGTTTGCTTAGCAATGTGTATCTATAGTTTTGTTCCCTTTGTAAAGTCACAAGAATGGGATTTGATTGGATCGTTATTTTCAGGCAGCAATATGATAATAAATCAATGTTCTGTTGTTAGTTGTTTGGATATGGTGAAGTACACAATTATTATCAGGGCATGTCTGAAAATAAAGATGTATTATATTTGCATGGAAAAAGTGAGCCTAATCAGGTTTTCCCTGGTTCCTTTCAAAAACAATAGCCGGGATTCTGAAATCTTAGGAAAGGCTAACACCTAAAGATATTATGAATTCATGACTGAAAAGCAGTGAAGAAGATTAAAGCAGAGGGGATCTCAAGATACTGTTGATTAAATCAGTAACTTTTCTAAATGCTCTTGTATTGAGCCTTATCCAATAATGAAAGACAGCAGACATTGTGTGAGATGCCAAGATTTGTCACCCAGAGAGGAAACATTTGACACGTGCACCACAGCAGGTTATCCCACTTTAGCAGAAACTGCTCAGGAGCTTGAAGCTTTTGTCTGACTTAATTAACATTATTGACTTCAATAATGAGGCCTTTTAAATGTAACAACACATGCCTCACCTCATGACCCAACCATAGAAACACCTGGTGATGAAATCAGAGTGGTCAGTGGAAAGGACTGTGCTGGAGGAACAGGTCAAGGCAGATATACTTTTGTTTGAGCAGATACTGTAACGCTTAGGGAATTAACAAGAATTCCAGTGCATTGGTGTGGTCATCTAGAAGCATCTTGAATATCCAATGGCTAAAACGATTGAATCATAACAGAAAAGAAGTCACATATCTGTAAAGATACAGTGCAAATCTTAAAACGTGCCATTTTAAAACCATTAAATCACTTATAACAAACTAAAACTGGAGAAGGCCTAAACTTATCTTATGGATTTCCCAAAACTCAAGCTTAATAAAGAGCCTTCATTACCTAGCCATGTTTAAAAAATTAAAATAAAATAACCGGCCTCTGGTTCTTTAACCATAAACTCAGAAAGATTATAAATCTGGTTAATTTTAGCAGGTCTCTGGATTCCAGAGGGCTTCGGGACCTTAGGGGGTAGATTGAGAAACTGAGAGCTGTTGGTGGCCTCTATGATGTAG
>NW_015508307.1:22369-22740 GCF_001515645.1 Sinocyclocheilus grahami | reverse complement strand
CATCTGTAGAAGTTAATCTAGTGTGGCATAGAAAATATATATGGGTTGGATACATTGTCATCAAAGGGAAAGAAACGAGACTTATGGAAAGTGGAGAAAAGGGTGTGTACATGGTCAGAGTGTGATGGCTTTTCATTTGAATGGGATGCCCCGAGGCTCTTCTGAAACCCTTGTGGAGAGTCCACACCCAAATAAGGATGTCCTGCAGGACATGAAACCTGTTATCTGCATATTAATCTAGTTAAATTATTACAAACTATGTATTATTACATTTCCAAACAAAAAATATCCATATCAGAAGAAAAGATAGTCAAATAGTTAATATTTAATTTGAAGAACCGGGGTCATGTTCTGGATAGCACTGGATAGGT
>NW_015508307.1:21725-22359 GCF_001515645.1 Sinocyclocheilus grahami | reverse complement strand
GTTATATTATGTAACATTCTTAATTTCCACCACTTCAGCTCAACTTTATAGAGGTACTTCAAGCATTTGGGTTACCATATAATGTTTGTGTGGATTTAAATGTTATATCAGATCACAAGTGAGTTGGGTGCTGGAAGTAATGCTGAGGTACAGCTGGACATCACATGCTCCACTTTGTGTAACTTCCAATGCTAAGAGATAAAACATGTCAGCTGTCACAGGTTTAAAGGGAAATTTAAAGCCTTCCAGATGTCTTATTTGTATAGGCAAATCCATAGTTGCAAGCTATTTCAATGTGAAATATTGGCTAGTGTTTGATATTATTGACATATTATTGTGAGTGTTTGTTCACACTCTGTATTTTGGTTTTTATTAAAGCAATCCATTCTTTTACAGAACAAATCATATATATTAACCAGAATTATCCAAAGAAAATGGTCAAACATAGAAATAATTGTATTGTTTAAACCATTAATAACCATTAATAATTACAAAAACATCCATGTACATGGTTAGGCTAAATGTATGGATATGAGTATTGAATTTCAACCACACCCACCCACTACACCTAAGCACCGGCCAATCAGAGCCTTCTTTTGGCTCCTCCCACTCAGCAGCACATATAGTAGGAGGC
>NW_015508307.1:18447-20355 GCF_001515645.1 Sinocyclocheilus grahami | reverse complement strand
CGTAGAACCATGATTCCAAAATTACTTTGCAGCATCGGTCTGGGGGCGTTGCTCTCCGAAGCTGCACTTGCTGCCAAGTATGGTTTTCATTTGTGTCTTGATTGAGATAAAACCTCTATTCTCATCTTGCCAATGTAGGTACGTTTCCTGGAGCAGCAAAACAAGATGCTGGAGACCAAATGGAGCCTCCTTCAGAACCAGACGGCCACACGCTCCAACATCGACGCCATGTTCGAGGCCTACATCTCCAATCTGCGCAGACAGCTCGACAGCCTTGGCAATGACAAAATGAAGCTGGAGGCTGACCTGCACAACATGCAAGGCCTTGTTGAGGACTTCAAAAACAAGTATGTACAATGGCTTTCACAAAAGCCTCATTTTAATTTGGCTGGACGTTTGGTCTAGGGGATGGACAGCATCCAAGTATTGTCAAAGAAGGCTTTTGTGGTGCACTTAAGTTTTCCCAGAATAAATGAGGCTCTATAAATTCAAATGGAGAGAAAACATGCTTTAAAGTTTTCTGATGGGAATAAACTCAATTAATTATCCAACAAGGCATATGTAACTGATACAGAAAGTACATGGTTGCTCTAGTCTCTCCCTGGTATACCTGCCACCTGGACAATGGTCCAGCCTTTTTGAGATTTGAATCATATTATAGGCATTTCAGGCATGATTATAGGCATTATATACATAATATCCCATTGAAAAAAAAACATGTCTGTGCCTCAATTAAATGGGCATCAGCATGAGTCAGATCGATTACAGCTATTTAACAAACATCTACGCAGCACCTTTCATGGATCTCTAAACAAATCTGATGGGACGATTAATGTTAAAACCCATGGGACACAATGAACTGAATCCAGAAAAAGAACAAGCGTTTCTTACTAAAGATGGAGCATTGCTGCCCCCTAGTGTACAAAACCCATTTATAAACAATTCAAAACATTCCTGATTTTAACCAAAGTAATTTTTTTCACTTCTCTTCAGGTATGAGGATGAGATCAACAAGCGCACAGAGTGTGAGAACGAGTTTGTGCTCATCAAGAAGGTTCGTAGATTGTCTCTTACATAATTCAAAACAAAATAACTACTCACAAATGCTTACTTTAATCTTAAATGATGATTAAATTATGTTTGCTTTTTGTAGGATGTCGATGAGGCCTACATGAATAAGGTTGAGCTGGAGGCCAAATTGGAAAGCCTCACTGACGAGATCAACTTCCTCAGGCAGATCTTTGAGGAGGTAAATTACAGCTAGAGATTCCCACTACACATATAGTTCACTTACATATGACAAAACACACTTTGATAATGTTGTGCTCTCGCATTGTGAACTTGTAGGAGATCCGTGAGCTGCAGTCTCAGATCAAGGACACCTCAGTCGTTGTGGAGATGGACAACAGCAGGAATCTCGACATGGATGCCATCGTCGCTGAGGTCCGCGCTCAGTACGAAGAGATCGCTAACCGAAGCCGGGCTGAGGCTGAGATGTGGTACAAGTCCAAGGTGTGTTATCTTTTGAGTATCATCCAAACTGTAAAGTCTTAATATGGTTGTTCAAAGCAAATGTTACTATTGAGGTGCATGAGATATTAAATCTTACACATCGTATGTTCTGTTCCTCAGTTCGAGGAGATCCAGACATCCGCAAGCAAATATGGTGATGACCTTAGATCAACAAAGACAGAGATTGCTGATCTTAACCGCATGATTCAGAGACTGCAGTCCGAGATCGATTCCGTGAAAGGACAGGTATGCAACTACACAAACAAAAAATTTAGAATATTTGAATATTAAGTTTGTTTTGTAGGCAACAGACATTAGGAGCGAAACTGAGCACAAATATTTCTTGTTTCGATAGCGCGCCAATCTGGAGAACCAGATCGCAGAGGCAGAGGAACG
>NW_015508307.1:14309-15139 GCF_001515645.1 Sinocyclocheilus grahami | reverse complement strand
TTTTGTTTTTTGTTTCTTCCTTTAAAATATGATACAGACCATTTCTGCACGAGAGTGATTCGCAACACTTAGATCTGCATGGCTATACAAAACCCTACTAAAACATATAGAAAATTCAAAACAAACATTATTCTTCATACATAGTTAGAAAATAAAATAAAATAAGTGTCAAATAAGAAAATTAAGAAAATCTATACAGATTAAATGAAGCTCAAGTAGCATCGAAATGCCCAGAGATGTTTTCATCAGATTCACTCAGCTGGAAGATCGGAGGAGCCGCTTGAGGAGGCTGATTCAGTTTGATTGTCACTCAACATAATCTCCAGAATCTTCGGTCGCAAGATAGCTTCCAGAAAGAATCATTGTGTCTACACACAAATTAGTTAGTGCCCAATACCACCAGCCAAACTATATTAAAACAATCAGACGTGGCTTCTTCTACAGTCTGCATAGTGGAAAACTGACCAAAAGAAACTTCAGAAGAGGCTTCTCATAGGAGGTTTCTCTTCCACTAATGTCTCCATAATGGAAAACCAGCCAAAACAAGTTTCAGAGGAGGTTTCTCATAATGTCTCTTCTCCTAAAGTCTCAATGGAGAGCTGGCCAACAAAAAAAGTCTCAGAAAAACAGGCTTCTCCTAACACAGCCACAATGGAAAACAGCCTAACAAGTACGAGACAATAATACAGTGACAATGAAGTAACAATAATGTCACAGAAGCAACAAAGTTCACCCTGCTCAACCACAGCCAGTCACAGATTCAGCTCATCCTCAGCCAGCTCCATCACTTTTTGTTTGAGCATCAGTAACTCAGTGGTTGTTTGTGCTAG
>NW_015508307.1:12316-12556 GCF_001515645.1 Sinocyclocheilus grahami | reverse complement strand
AAAAAAAAAAGTACCAAATCTACATAATGTTAGAAATGTTTTAATTGTGACTAAATAGATGTCAGCAAAACAAATTCCAATGCCAAATAACCACTTATTTTAACACACAACCTGCAAGCATAGGAAGAATTTAAGTCTTAAATTTCAGTCTGTTCCTCACATAAACTATTGCACCCTCAAAGCTAGAGAGGATAATCATTTGGGGGAATGGATGGATGGACAGTATGCACTTTAAAAAAA
>NW_015508307.1:11437-12306 GCF_001515645.1 Sinocyclocheilus grahami | reverse complement strand
TTTTTGTTTGAGCATCAGTAACTCAGTGGTTGTTTGTGCTAGATCCCTCAAACTTTGATAAACGGTAGCCACATTTGTCTACTACAAATAAAATAAAACTCACTTGGACGTGTACTACACGATCACAGATTGTGTGAGTTAATGTCAAATACAAAGAGTTCCGCTGTTAAAACCTACCCCGCCACTGGCTGGGGATAGATGTAACAATGAGAGGCAATTTGCTGCAATAAGATTCACACTATCCAGTTCATGCAAGAACTGTGTTGAAAAACAAAGATTAATCAGGTTTGAATAAAGTGAACAATTTAAAGTGGCAAAAACCTTGTATTTCTTTTAGGACTTTATATTTAGCACAAAACAATTGCTGGATGTGTTTGAGTGAGTGAGTGTGTTTGTGTGTGTGTGTGTGTGTGTACTGTATTCCTGTCACATGAGGGGTCACCCTTACCAAAAAGTAGTATACTTCAAGTTTATTTTAGTAAGTATACTTAAGTAAAGTTAAAGTATATTTCTAAGTATACTTTATGTAGTAAGTATACAAATATCAGTGTACTAGTAGTATACTTGTAAGTGTACTATTTCAATACTCCTTGGGATTAAATTGGCTCACTTTCTAGTATATAAAAGTATAATTTTAAGTATACTTTAAGTATAACAGTAGTAAACTTTGAGTACACAACTAGTTTACATCAAAATGTTTAGCTTGTACTGCAACTATACTAAAAGTGAACTTATAGGTATACTGATAGTTTACTAATTAAATACTTGTAGTAGCATTTTTAGTACACTTTGACGTATAGTCTCAGTAAACTACTAGTTTAGTAGTTTTATACTGCAAGTATACTCGTAAGTTTTCTTTAAGTGAACTT
>NW_015508307.1:6616-9391 GCF_001515645.1 Sinocyclocheilus grahami | reverse complement strand
AGTCGATCAACACCCCAAAGCTTGACCGTTATTATTACCTCTTCACTGGTCGACATTTTATTCCATAACGTTACACAGTTTTGATGCTGTTTTATGTCTGATGATCGTGCTAGATTACATGAGGAAGCATCTGTTGTTTCGGTTTCTTCTTCACTTGTGTTTTTTGGAAATTCTGTACAGAAGATGTGTACTAGCGACCCCTACAATATAACAATGAAAACACGGATTCTAGGAACGCAAGTATAGCTCAAATATTTAGACTTTTTCTAAGTATAAGTCAAGTATACTTAAATGTAATTTTAAGTGTATTTCTGAGAAGTACATAAAGCCCATTTCTGAGAAGTACATAAAAAGTAGACTAAAAGTATACTTTCCTATTTTTAGTTTAAAAGAAGTATACTATAGTAGCACATTTGAATAAACTTATTTTTCGTAAGGGCAGTCACAATATTCCCCAAAAGTCTGATATTTTAACATGTTATATTTTTATTAATGATGGACAATAACGTATGTTGCTCCAATCCAGTCCAGTTTCATCTTAAAATATTAAGTGAAAATGTGAGCTAGTGTGTTGGTGTGATATGAGAGATGTGAAAGAAGCTTCGGCCTCAAAAAAAAAAAACCTTCGAAAATACAGTACAAAGAGAAGAGAGCATGAAGGGACCATGAAACTACAGGAAATAAAGAACAGCTGATCAAACAAAATGTACCAAAACTAAAAAAAAAAGTACCAAATCTACATAATGTTAGAAATGTTTTAATTGTGACTAAATAGATGTCAGCAAAACAAATTCCAATGCCAAATAACCACTTATTTTAACACACAACCTGCAAGCATAGGAAGAATTTAAGTCTTAAATTTCAGTCTGTTCCTCACATAAACTATTGCACCCTCAAAGCTAGAGAGGATAATCATTTGGGGGAATGGATGGATGGACAGTATGCACTTTAAAAAAAATAATGGTTCAAAAGAGGGTTTTTGCAGTGATGCCATAGAAGAAGAATTTTTGGGGTGCCCAGAGAACTTCAGTGATCAGTTCTTTAAAGAACCTTTTTTTTTTTAGTTTAAATAACAGTTTAATAATTTAATTATTCAACATTTTTAGCTAATCCAGTTTAATAATCTAATTTTCTTCATTGTTATGAACCCTTTTGTGCAGTGGAACGGTTACATACATGTTAAAGGTTCTGCATGAAACCACAGATGCCAATACAGAACTTTTATTTTTAAGAGTTAGCACGAATTGAATAGACTCTTATTAAGGCACAGAGCAACTTTAACATTCCATTAAATACAACCAGGGCCAGATTATCGCACAGGCCTACCGGGCACGTGCCCAGGGCACCAGACCAGAGGGGGAAAGGTAAATAGGCCTTTTGCTTCCGCTGGAACACGATTTCAACCGAGAATGACCTCCCCCAACCAAAAAAGAGATTTTAATCGAGGGGGACCAGGAAAGTGATTTTAACCAAGTCACAATCCGGCCCTGAATCTAGTTCTATTAAACAAAGTCTCTGCTCCTGTATCTCTGTTAAGATGCTATAACTATAATACCATATTAGGACAGAATCAAACTTTGAGTGACTTTCGCAGAGTCAATTGTAAAACGGGATGAGAAATGTTTAAATTACAGATGATTGACATTTGGTCTGTGGCACTGCTTGTACGAGCTACAGTCCCATTGGGGAACTCTGCTGTTCAAAACAGTTCTGCTGATTGATTATCACTCAAAGGTCACCACTAACTTGACCTCTTTTTGCAGTGGTTATCAGGAGCCTGTACTAGAGATGTGGGCAGGTCCTCTCAATTCAGTGCACTTCTAAAAGTTGTGACAGAAGCCAAAGACATCCAGATGGATTTTAATGTAATTTATCATTTAATTAAATTTATTTCTTTTTTACATTTCTAAATTATTAAAAATAAATTACATTCATTTGATTTAATTTTATAATTTATTTTGTTCATTTAAAAATATTTAAATTAATGTAAAATATTTAATATGAATATATTCATATAAAATCACAATGCCACTACATTACTGACCTCATATATTGATGAAATCATATTATGGGCCCACTGAATACATGCATTCATTGAGGACATGTTCACGTAGATATGTGATGATATAGCATTTGTGCTATGTAAGAGAGCAAATGGCTCTGGAGTCAGATTTGCAGGTTTGACAGCTGTGATGAAGCACAGTGCAGTCTGTCAGTGTAAGAGACAGGGAAAAATATTTTTTATTAAAGGGGTTATGCATTTAGTGATGCTCCTAAAAAGAACATTATTTTGTGTATTTGGTGTAATGAAATGTGTTTATGCGGTTTAAAGTAAAAATAACACATTATTTTCCACATACTGTACATTATTGTTTTTCCTCTATGCCCCTGCCTTTCTGATACGCGTCGATTTTTACAAAGCTCATCGCTCTGAAAAAGCGAGGTGTGCTGTGATTGGCCAGCTATCCAGTGCATTGTGATTGGCCGAATACCTCAAGCTTGTGACGGAAATGTTAGGCCCCTGTCAGGCCGGAGCGATGATTCAAAAACATGAAAACCCATTATAAACGAGGCATTCGTTGCATCCAGTGGGGACATAATTATGGATTATAATGACTTATACTGTCTTTTTACGCGTTGCGTTGCATCGCGCCGCGTAAACATAAAACCATGTCTGCATTTGTGATCGGAGAAATGACAAACAACAAGCACTGCTCTACACTGCTCAAAACTCGCGTTTGAATCATCAGTGGCAAATCCTTTAAAAATGAAAAC
>NW_015508307.1:5784-6557 GCF_001515645.1 Sinocyclocheilus grahami | reverse complement strand
ACAGTCCTCCATAAAATGTGCTGCACACATCTGAATATTTGGGTTGAAGTGTTCTGGAACAGTGTTGTAAATACAACTTAACCACTGATTTCTAGTCGTGTCCTCTTTTGGAAGACCAAACAAAGTAGTTTCGCTTTCACAACGAAACACACAGCGTCACACACGGTGGACTAGAGTGAGCGGCGGCCGGGGGCTAGAGTGAGGAACGGCCGGAGGGCTAGAGTGAGTAGAGGTGGCAGATTCGACGAAGGAGCAGCCGGCGGGCTTGTGGCAACCATATGTGACGACCCCGGGCTGGACTCCGCTTCGTCCACGGTGAAAGCCGATCCGGCGATCCACAGCGCAAAGTTGTAGTATTTCCTCAGCAAGCAGCACGGATCAGCTCCAGGCATGACGAAGCAGATATCGTCCTCTTTTGGAAGACCAAACAAAGTAGTTTCGCTTTCACAACAAAACACACAGCACTTTCATGACATGGCGGCAGCGGCAACAATACTACAGCGAGAATAAAAGTTACGCCTTCTTTCTTTGCGTGAACATTTGGGCAGCATTATGCAAATCTTCCCACATAGTGACATAGATATGTGGGGGCATGTTAGAACGAGCCGTTTTAGGTAGGTGTGGCTGACTCTTAACTTTTATAAAGAATATCTCTTTGGATTTGAGACTTTAGTCTTTGCAACTTTACAGATCTTCTTTATGCACCAAGAGCTTGTAACACTCCAAAGAGAAAGGAAAAATTGAAATCGCATCATATGACCCCTTTAAATACT